>NC_073745.1:312909435-313209435 GCF_029784135.1 Toxorhynchites rutilus septentrionalis | reverse complement strand
ACGATGCTTGTTTTTACAGAATTTGCTAACGCAAACATTTTATCATTGGTTTTGACTGTCACTTTTTTTGCAAATGCTTAGTATTATAAATTATAGGCTGTATAGATACCTGTAAATAATGCCAAAGTGAAGTCTATACCTCAATAAATGTCTGTGTTTATATTATTCAATTATGTATAAGACAAAAATTTAGTAAATTCACATTTAAAAATGAAGTGTTCGGAATTTGGGACTGTTCGGAATATGAGACAAATCGGTACCTATTCTAGCTTCTCTCCCGTAATAAAAAAGAATTCGTCATATAACATCTTAGCGATGTTTTATGTAGCCAGCTAAGTTTAATTATTCCGAAGTTATACTCCTAGATTAGAAAAAAAGTTAAGTCACTTTGAACAGCTGAAGAAACTCTCGAATCTATTAAATGCTTGCAATAAATTTGACCAAATAACTCTGGATTAGCCGATAAATCGGATCTGGATTGGTAAGAGAGCTCCCGTTTCACCACAGGTGAATTAGTCCGAGCTTATTTTTTCGCTCGCTCGTTACGAGCTGGATGACGGCAGTTTCGGACCCGGTACTTTCAGCCACTTACGAGCCGAGATGAAATATGCACCTTTTGCTCTTTAGTACCACAACGGTTGCCGCCTGGCCGTTTGCCGAAAGGAGGAGGACTTGGTGAATGGTTCGGTGTGCGTTGTTTTTTTCTTATACGGGTATCCATTTTGTGTGCATGCAGTTTTGTAGCATTATTTCTGGTTCACCTTCACAGCAGCGCGACGAAACTTTCAAGATCTACCAGCCGTTCGCTCGATTGCTTGCTCGCTCGGTGATGGGAAAGGTGAGCTGGAGTTTGCTACGGAACGGAACTTGCCCGCCTTTATATGGGCCTGATGTCGGTGGTGGAGTTGAGGTTGCCTTTCGGTGACGCCACTCTAAGCGAGTGAGTGTGGGTGGAAGTTTGGATCGAGTGGATGAAGACGACTGAAGAGAATGTGTGCTGTTTGTTTATTGTCGATCGAACGAAATCGCTGGGGCGAGGTTGGTTATCACGTGAATACCTGGACATCTGGGTCACGTCAGTCCGGTTTGATATCGTTTGTGTGATCATTTGCGCTCATAATATTAGCGGATGGTTGACGCGTGTTTGGCATCTTTGGGTGACGATTATGTTCACATTCACTTTATTGACTGCATCTTCTGGCTTCTGCGGGAAGCTGAAGACTTAATCAGGGTTGAATTGAGTTTTTGAACAACTTCAAGAATGTATACGTTCCATATGAAGGAAAGTAACAATATGGTACAATTCCAAAACTTGTAATTTTTATTCGAACGAAACTTTGTATTCCGTTTGGGTTGGAGGAAATATGAGTTTTTCACAACATTTGGGAATTTTTTGACTCAAGTGAAACTTTTGAAAAGAGCGTATCGATTTTAGGAAGATCAATCTTTGATAATTGATGATTGATATGAGTCCTACCGAAATAGTGTCTTGAAGAGTTATATGGTATTGATGTTCAAACGTGAAAAAATATATACTGAGAAAAAAAATTTAATTTCTTTTTCATTTACAAAATATAGTTTAATTTGCAATATCTAAAATATATATTTTTTATTTTTTTTCATATAAAATAGAAGTCATGTAGAAAAATTGAAAAATGGGTCCAAGAAGGTAAATCTATTTTTGACGAACTTTGTGGAACATCGAATTTTTATGAATTTTTGAAATTTAAAATTTTTGTATGTTAACAATCATTTTTAGCCGAAAAATATGAATCCTGATGTGATTTAAAATAATAAAGCTCTTCATCAATCTCCTTCTAAATACAGCCATTCTCGGGATATTTGAGAAAACATTTTTAATTTTTTTTTTTTTTTTTATCCAAAATATATATTTTTATTAAGGCTCATATGGCGTCAGCCTAACTGGGCCGGGAGTTCAATATTTCGACAATGTTTGCTTACAACTATGTTAGTAATATGTAACCGATTACTCGCGGTTGGCTCGAGGTTAGTATTACAAGTGTTCTCATAATTGGTATGTTGCAGTCTTCGATGCTTTGTACGTGTGCCCGACACGGGATACCTCCTATTGGGATGCAGCTGACCATTAATCAGCAACGCCCCCCTAGTCTGTACCCCATATCTAGCGTGGTGCGTCTTTCTCGACTCGAGGAATCCAGGATAGAATGGTCACTAGCCGGCGCTATCATCAGCTCGTGTAGAGTTGTCATGAGCGGTACAACCTTTGGCTCTTGTTGAATGATCAGTGGACTGCACAACCTTCGGCCCGTGCATCTGTAAAGAGTGTGTGTATGTATTGCCGCGACTAAGTAAAAGTTTATCGATCGGATAGGAGGGATATGAAACGGGGACACAACGAAGGAAACATCATTAAACGTTGACATCGGCGTTTCTGAGGAACAGGTATAGATGAAGCAGAAGATCAGGATCACGGCTACCTAAGATATCCCGGACGGGGATATCCGATTGTCTGCCTTGTGCTCTCAGTGCTCTAGAGAGCTGAGAGCGAGCAGTATGGAACCGGATACACGACCAGACAATATGCTCGATGTCGTGGTAGCCATCGCCACAATCACAAAGATTGTTTGCTGCGAGCCCAATGCGATAGAGATGCGCGTTTAGGTTGTAGTGATTGGACATAAGCCGAGATATCACGCGAATGAAATCACGACCTACATTCAATCCCTTGAACCATGCACTCGTCGAGACCTTAGGGATAATCGTGTGTAACCAACGACCGAACTCATCTTCACTCCACATGCGCTGCCAACTTACGAGCGTATACTGACGAGGAATGTGGAAAAAAAAATTTAATTTTTTGTCTTTTTCAATTTTATTTTATTTTATTTATATATGTGTTTTTTTTTAAATATTTTTATATAAAATAGAAGTCATTTAGAAAATTTAAAAATGGGTACAATATGGCAAAACTATTTTGACAAACTTTGTGGAACATCAAATTTTTATGAATTTTCGAAACTCCGAATTTTTGTATGTTAACTATAATTTTTAGCCATTTTTAATAATGAACACTCGTAAGTGTTCAAGGAAATGTTGAATAATTTTATTTTTTCACTGAACTACGATTAAACGAAAGTTTACCCAATCTCACCCCTTAGAGGGTGTTTAGAAATCAATTTTTCAATAATTTCAAGATAATTTAACAACATCTAAGTGTCTTGAATGAAATTTTAGGGTGGTCCGAAAAATATTTTTTTCACATTTTTTCCAAAAATTTTTTTTTTCTAAATTCATAATTTTCGAACTTCTGCACCGATCCAGAAGATCGACATACCAAATTAAAGCCAACTAACTGGTCTTTTTTTTTTTAAATATTATACCTGCAGAAATTTTTATATTTTCGTCTTTTTTTTTTTTTTTTCTATGGTTTACATTGTCTCGGGACCAAGGGCGCTATATTTTTTATATATATTTTTTTTGAAAGCTAAGATTTTTTAAGATAACATATCCAAAATTCTGAGATGCGTTATTTTGTGGCATTGAGTTATGATTTTTCAAAATTAACCGATGGTCCGAAAAATCGATTTTCCAAAAATCACTTTTTTTTAATTCATAACTTTTAAATTACCGGGCGGATTCGGATGATCGATATACAAATTTGAAGCCACATGAAATAAAGGGTGTGTCACATCAAATTGCATCACGGAAAAAACGCTGTAGAAATTCACCCAGTAGACCGATCCTTTTGAAAATTTTAGACAGTAAAATAAAAACTATTAAACAACTTTTGGCATTTTCTTTTTATTCATACTTCGAGCCCAAGCCCGTATGCTCGCACCTTCCTCTTTACCCCGTCCATAAGGTTCTGTACAACGTCAGGTTGAAGTTTTTTTTGAACAGAAATCCATTTTCTCTTGAAGTCCGCCTCCGATTTGACAACTTTTGGGTTCTTCCGGAGGGCCTGCTTCATAATCGCCCAATATTTCTCTATTGGGCGAAGCTCCAGCGCGTTGGGCGGGTTCATTTCCTTTGGCACGAAGGTGACCCCGTTGGCTTCGTACCACTCCAACACGTCCTTTGAATAGTGGCACGAAGCGAGATCCGGCCAGAAGATGGTCGGGCCCTCGTGCTGCTTCAATAGTGGTAGTAAGCGCTTCTGTAGGCACTCCTTAAGGTAAACCTGCCCGTTTCACGTGCCGGTCATCACGAAGGGGGCGCTTCGCTTTCCGCAAGAGCAGATCGCTTGCCACACCATGTACTTTTTGGCAAACTTAGATAGTTTCTGCTTGCGAATCTCCTCCGGAACGTTGAATTTGTCCTTTGCGGAGAAGAACAACAGGCCCGGCAGCTGACGAAAGTCCGCTTTGACGTAGGTTTCGTCGTCCATTACCAGGCAATGCGGCTTCGTCAGCATTTCGGTGTACAGCTTCCGGGCTCGCGTCTTCCCCACCATGTTTTGCCTTTCGTCGCGGTTAGGAGCCTTCTGAACCTTATATGTACGCAGGCCCTCCCGCTGCTTGGTCCGCTGGACGAATGAACTTGACAAATTCAGCTTATTGGCGACATCCCGGACCGAACTTCTCGGATCACGTCTAAACTGCTTAACTACGCGCTTGTGATCTTTTTCACTGACGGAGCATCCATTTTTGCCGTTCTTCACCTTCCGGTCGATGGTTAGGTTCTCGAAGTATCGTTTTAGTACTCTGCTGACCGTGGATTGGACGATTCCCAGCATCTTACCGATGTCCCGATGTGACAACTCCGGATTCTCGAAATGAGTGCACAGGATTAATTCACGACGCTCTTTTTCGTTCGACGACATTTCTCCAAATTTACGAAAAATTGACAGTGAAGCATGTCCAACGTGATCTATACACTCTTATCTGAATATAAGCGAAAGCTGAAGATATAATTCCTAAAAATTAAATTTCTACAGCGTTTTTTCCGTAATTTGATGTGACACACCCTTTACTATAGATGTTGTCCAGTCTTCTTCTTCTTCTTCTTCTTCAATGGCACTAACGTTCCTAGAGGAACTTCGCCGTCTCAACGTAGTATTACTTGCGTCATTTTTATTAGTACTTAGTTGAGATTTCTATGCCAAATAACACGCCTTGAATGCATTCTGAGTGGCAAGCTCTAGACGACGCGTGATCACAGTGCAAGTCGGAGGAAATTTCTTTGACGAAAAATTCCCCCGACCAGAACGGGAATCGAACCCGAACACCCGGCATGTTAGTTATGACGCTAACCACTCGGCCACGGGAGCACTAATGTTGTCCAGTCGCATAGGAATATTGAACGAAAACTGAAAACATGTTAACTATGAAAAATCGCTCGAAAACGAAAAAAAACCTCTCTGATATTCGGATATGTTATGTAGAAAACCTCAGCTTTCAAGAAAAAATATTAAAAATATGGTGATCTTACTTCCGAAACCATGTAAGCTTTGAAAAACAATTACAATCAATAATTACGAAAACAGGTTTTTTTCAAGTGTAATGTTTCGCTCATTGGCTTTAATTTGATATGTCGATCATCTAAATCGGTCCAGTAGTTCAAAAGTTATGAATCATTGGAAAAGGTCATTTTTGAAAAAAAAAAAAAAGGTGGAAAAGTTGATTTTTCGGACCACCATAAAATGGAAATGGCCACCCTGATGAAAAAAAAATTAAAAATACAGGTCTAATATTTTACGATGAGGTATAAAACTACCAATTTTCATGAAAATCTGACAATCACTATATCGGTTTGGCTTGGAATTCAATTTTGTCCCATTGACCCATTCTCACCCCCACTCAGTGTAAATAAGAGATTATTTCGAAAATATTGAAATTCGAAAGGAAAAAAAAAATTGATGCTCAAAATCAGTAATAACTCATCAGGCAAGATTTTAAAGAATAATTCTATCCAATATTTACAAATTGTACTACAGTTGAGTATTATGCATTGGAAGGCATTGGAAGTTGTGGGATGTTGTGGGAAGTTGTTCTATTAAACAGCTCACAGCTTTCAAAAATATTCGCAATATTTTTCAAGATATTATTAATAGTAACTTTCTACATTTTGGCCCAATTTCACCCCCATCGGCGGTAGGTTAAAACAAAAAAGATCTTTATCAATCCAAATGCAGCCATTCTCGAGATATTTAACAAAATGTTTCTAATTTATTGTCTTTTTTTACAGTAAATAGGCTTTTTCAACATGTTTGTCGTGTTATACCGTCACGTTCATGAAATTTTATGAATTTGCTTATAATTTTCAACAACTTTTCCAAATACATCATTATGGTAAAAAAATATGTTTTGAAAATTAATAAAAATTCGATGTTCCACAAAGTTCGTCAAAAATAGTTTTACCATCTTGTACCTATTTTTTATTTTTTTTACAATTACAATTTTTTTTTCTCAGTGTATATCTTTTTATGTTTGGACATCAATACTCTATAACTCTTTTTAAGATACTATTTCGGTTTTTGAGATATAAATTATCAAAGTCTTCCCTTACTAAAATCGATACGTCCTTTTCAAAAGTTACACTTGAGTCGAAAAATTCCCAATTGCTGTGGAAAACTCATACAGGTAAACTTCGATATAACGTACATTTCACTTTCAAAATTGTACGTTGTATCGAATTGTACGTTATATCGAAGCATAATAAAGTACTCACACACGTAGTCTATAATACATTAGTGTGTTGGTGTTTTAGTAAAGTTAATGAATAACTTCAATCAGAAGACGAAGCCAGCCTTTCTCATGATGTTTACCTTCGTACTGTTGATTAAAGCTTAATTCATTTAGAATCCGGAATCACAAAACCAGCTGTATTTCGGAATTGACTGAAGGTACAAAACATATATTAGCATCACAATACAGATAATTCATTGTTTTATCAGAAAAAAAATATTGAAAAAAATTTTCCTTTACACTTTGGAAATGTGTACGTTATATCGAGTGACGTTATATCGAGGGTACGTTATAACGAGGGTACGTTATATCGAAGTTTCCCTGTACTTCCTCCAACCCAAACGGAATACAAACTTTCATTGGAATCAAAAATACTCATGTTTTGTCATTTGTCGATTTCATTTGGAATTGCTGAATGGTAAAATAAGATTCGTACAAGACACTGGAAAATATATGAAGAACTAGAATAATAAGCTTGAATGCGATCAAATCGGAAGATTGGCATGGCTGCTAGCAGGTTCAATGTTTTTCATTTAAGCGTAGTATTGTTTTTCAAATTATCTCACATTGTACTTGAGACTTTTCTCGAACTTCAGCGATAACTTTTCTTTTGAAATCGACAAAGTTCGCAGACAAGTGTTCGGTGGGGTGTTTTGTAATTCTGCACACCCCACATTCACAATTTACTCAACTAGTTAATGAACGCTCGCTTCGTTCCACCGTTTTGTCGAATGAAGTTCACCAATTTTCCGCGGCAAATTTCACAACCTTCATCAGAAACACTTTTTGCCCTGTGCCTCTCTTTTCATTTCATAATAATTCCTCTTCATTTGCTCGCTCGAATTACCCAGCATTGATAAAGTACCTTGGCGAATGTGTGAAGCATCATCGTGTTGCAACCCAAAACCGCTGCACTCCACACGAATGGGTTCACTCTGATATATAAGGTGCTTTATTGCGGCAAATACTAACCCGGCATCGGCGACACCGACAACGCCGACAACTTCGTGGACGCCGCCTTCCGCTTCGAAACCTAAAGCTGCACATGCTGAACGCTCGGAGATGGTTGTTCTATTTGGTAAGGTACTTAGCCAGGGGCACGAAGACGGCGATGGCGGCGACGGCGAAGAAGTTTGAATGCTGAAGCCAACGGGAACACGGCAAAATGAGAAAATGATGAAGCTCTCGTTTGAAATTGCAAAGCTGTATGCGCTACACACATTCATAGCAATAATAATCCCTACTCCGTGTTCGCTTGGAGCCTTATTATTTGCGGGTTCTGAAAGGCAGGCACCCCGAGATGGGTTGGCCGTGAAATGAAATATTTCCCCCGACCGCGTAAATAAACATAGAACATGAATTAACGATGCACTGTTGCAGGAATAGGTGCGGCGGTTAAGAGTGGGCGATCGGTATCGCAACCAGTTTTCCAGCAAATTTCTGCGTGTTTGACCTTTCCATATATTCGACTAGAACTTCGCGAATCCACGGTCAGAAGTTCATTTTTGTCTTCGCGACGAAACGATTCGATAACCGTCACTTTCAGGAACTGGAAGACGGGACATAACAGACAGATTTTGATGAACGATCGGGAATTGATCTCTCAGGAAGCTGAACGGGTCTCCACGCCAATCGCTCACTTTCTTGTTCGTTATCGGACGCGAATTAAGATATACCCGACTAACTATCGTTGCAGGTGAAGCCAGCGAACGAAAACAGGAGAGTAAAAGCGGGTTTTGTGGGGCTAAAATGGGTCATATTTACTCGCAGACGGGGAGGCTCATTATTCACTTCCATTGGTATTAATTTGTTCAGCATACGTGGAGGGGAAAGATGTGCTAACGGATAAAACACCGGCGGTCAGAGAGCTTTGCCCGAGTTGGATTAATGATGCTAATCAAATGATTTCCATGAATAATTGCGGATGTAGGCCGCAAAGCAGGAATTATGTGATTTGATGTCACGTACTGTTGAAAATGGCTTTGCAATATTTTTATGGGTTAAGTTGAGATTTGAGGATACTGATATATTATTCAACGGCATACTTGGAACAGAAATGTTCAGAGTGATTCAAGGGACAGTCAGGGATTATCAAAGAAATCACACTTTTCATTGTGTCCGCCAAATTCAGTCATAATTGAGTTGCTGCAAACGACTTAACCAAGACTTAACCATTTAAGATACCTAAGGTTCCTGAAACATTTCAGAGTATTTTTTTTTCTGAAAAATTTGAACACAAGGACACAACCAGCCTGCGTGACGCCGGTCGGAAATATGGCTGCTCCCACGTATTGATCCATCGGACCCTCAAGATGGAAGGAATCGTCTGCAGGTAGAAGACGAGGTCGCCGGAGTACACGGAAGTGCAGATTGAGACGGTTAAATCACAGTGTCGGTGGATGGCCAAAAAATACCGCGGGACGTCTTTCGTTCTGGACGACGAAAGCTATTTTCCGCTGTCCAAAACGCATACTCCAGGAAATGATAATTACTACTCCAGCGACAAGTCATCCACACCGCCTGAAGTGAAATACAAGTTCAAGCACAAGTTTGAAAAACAGGAAGTGGGTTATATCTATGGTATAACCGCAATGGTGACGTAGGACTATCGTTGATTTAGTGATCATTTGTTTGAAGTTGAATCTGAATCCATTCTGAATGAAAGAATAAATGAATAGTTGGGGGACTTCGAAAACGAGAGCGTTACGTTGGAGGTACAAGGTTTTATGCATCCAATATTGGATATGAAAATATCCTACTGATGGGGAAGAATAATCTTCAGAAGCTTTCCTGCTAATTGCACTTGATTGAAAAATAACAGAACCAAATGTATTTGGTCGCAGAAAAACAAAAAAAAAACATTAAAATAAACTCTTCCGCTTGAATGTAATTTTCAATCCCAAGGGGAACTGGCAGATTGTTTTGCAGTAACGATGACATCTTTCTGGATTCTTCTCGATTCTTCTCGAAGTCCACCACCAGTGGTTAATGTTAACTTGATAACCACCTGTTAATTGCACTTGATTGAAAAATCACAAAACCAAATGTATTTAGTCGCAGTGTTATATGGTTAGAAAACATTTAAATAAACTCTTTCGCATGAATGTATTTTTCAATTCCC
This sequence comes from Toxorhynchites rutilus septentrionalis, assembly GCF_029784135.1. NCBI lineage: Eukaryota > Metazoa > Arthropoda > Insecta > Diptera > Culicidae > Toxorhynchites > Toxorhynchites rutilus. The sequence continues at coordinate 313,199,646 of NC_073745.1, read as the reverse complement.
ATGGGAAATGGCAGATTATTTTTCAGCAACGATAATATTCTTCCGGAATCTTCTCGATGCTGGATGGCATTTAAACGAAAGAAGTTCCGTACGTATATATGTGTGTGTGTGTATGTGTGTGGCCAGGTAATGAATCTCTTGATCCCTCACCATCCAGCTCGTCCAGCTGGTTCAACTCGTTCAGTAACGATGTTGTCTTGTCGATGTCCTCACGAAAAATGAATGCGTTTCACCACCAGAATATCGCTTATGTATGCTTTTTGTCCGTGATTGAATCGAGAGAAGGTGTGGTTTACGATGGCAATTTGGAAGGCAAACTAGAGGGGAATGAACTCTCTGAGTTTGAAACTTTCGGCGACTGAGCAATAATCAATTGAAAATTATATAATTTTCGCGATGCGAAACATTTTCCGTTGAGCGCGCATACAATATTGGATACGAAAATTTTCTACTGATGGGGAAGAATAATTTCAGAAGCTTTCCTGTTAATTGCCATTGATTGAAAAATCACAAAACCAAATGTATTTGGTTGCAGTGTCATATAGATAGAAAACATTAGAATAAACTCTTTCGCATCAATGTATTTTTCAATTCCCAGGGGAACTGGCAGATTATTTTTCAGCAACGATTAGATTTTTCCCGATTTTCCTCGATACTCGAAGCCCACCAGTGGTTAATGTCACTCGATAACCACCTGTTAATGGCACTTAATTGAAAAATATTTGGTCGCAGTGTTACATGGATAAAAAACATTAAAATGAACTCTTTCGCATGAATGTATTTTTCAGTACCCAGGGGAACTGGCAGATTATTTTGCTGAATGGCATCCAAACGAAGAGTTCCGCGCGTGTATGTGTGTGTGTGGCGGCTGCTCCGATCTCTTCCCGGGGAACCATTTGCGGCGTCACTCTCCTCCTGATGGATTCCCTTCTGGCCTAAGGTGCACAAACAGGCTCTTGGTGACACCGTTCATTCGCGCTTTCATGATAAACGAAGAGCTTCACCACAACAGAGACAACATGCTCCAATCGCTGTTCAATTAGAACTGAGTGGATTTCCGAGTGGCGCTCGCTTATATACCGATTGGTGTATTCAATAGCCTGTTTTGAAATCATTTTTAAGACTATTGAAACAAGTTTTTGGATCAAAAAGTAACAAGTATATAACGCGTAGACATTTTATCTTTCGAATGAAGTGTTCATCATACCATTTCGTTCAGTTGTTTAGGAGCTATTAATGCTCAAAATCTCGGTCTCCGGCGTAACGCTTTCGTTTTCGAAACTTTGATTTTACACCCCGGTATAGAAATGAAAGACGTAGTCCTACGTCAAAAAAGGTTATGTTGTACATCGCCATTTCCGACCGGGGCATTTTAAAGCCTTGGTTTAAGCCGAGCGGTCTGGCAATTAACCAACAAATCTATCGAGAAGAGTGCCTCTATAAAATCCTGCTGCCGTTCCTGAACGAGCATCACGCGGATGGGAAGTACGTCTTCTGGCCGGACAAGACGTCTTACCATTACGCCAAGAAGACGCTGTCGTATCTTGAGGAGAAAAAGATACCGTTCGTGCCGAAAGACCGTAACCCAACAAACTTGCCCCAGTGCCGCCCAATAGAGGATTTCTTTGGCTCACTCAGTGCCCTAGTGCACAAAAACAATTGGAGGGCCAAGGACACGAAGCAACTGACTACAAGAATCCGGAATTGTATCCGGAAAATGGACGTAAGTGCCATACAACGTTCTTGTGAGAGCATCGCGACAAAGTTGAGTCGAACAGCAGACCACGGCCCTTACTCCAACATTCACTGACATTTTTTTGAAGAAAATACATTATGTTATTAATAAAAAATACTGAAATCGATGAAAAAAATGGGTGGGTTATATCTATGATATAACCGCAAAGTTGACGTGGAACTAGCTTAGCTTAGCAATCATTTGTTTGTATTTAATAAATTTTTGATTGAATGAGACAATTTTCGGATTCAATCGAATTCAATATATTTGCTTTGTGAGTAAAGAGATTGAATGAATGTAATGTAAGGTCAATTCATGCATTGTGATAGATCATGTTCTTCGTTACAAGTAAATTTAATGACAGTGATTTTACGTTTTGTATGATGCCTAGGACAAAATATGTGAACGGAAGAATTATCAAACGATTATAATAGTTTACATTTCCATCTGAAGTTTGCATCTCTCAAGTGTACATACTTCTCGAACCGCGAATTTGCTTAATTTGATGTACTTCAGCTACTCAGTGTCAGAAATTCAGTGAGCAGAAGATATGAAGGCATATCCATCAATGCAATCTTGAATAACCGAACCAAAGCGTTGTGTTCGTACCCGTTTTTGTAATCCGTGTTAGGAAAAAACTTTTCGGAGTGCAAAAAATCATGCGGGTGCAAAAGTACCCCGGCTTGCATGAATCAACAACTTCAAATTATACCTTTTATATTATAGAGCCTTTAAATTTGAATGTTCATTTGCCTCTAATATCTGCAAGATTTTCCCAGGTTCCTAAGTTTAGAAGACCATGTTAAGGAAACATATTCTAGTCTGCACAAAGGCAAGCGTGTACAAAAATACCCCCGACTTGCATGAATTTGCAATGTCAATTTCCTAAGACACCTTGGTTCTGAAGTCTGTGTTGGGGAAACACATTTCAGTCGGAACAAAAACACCCCCGACTTTCATGTATTTGCAATGCCGATTTCTCCAACACTGCTTGGTTTTGAAGTCTGTGTTAGGGAACACATTTCGGTGAGAACAAAAATTCCCATACTTTCATGTATTTACATTGCCGATTTCCTCAAGGCTGCTTGGTTATGATGGCTGTGTTGGGGAAACCGCAAATCGGGCCAATCAAAACGAGGTAGTTAGGGCGTTTAGATAACGCTTAACATTTTACAGTTATTCAATTGTTTATCTAATAAAAAATAACATTTCATTAATTGCGATAGATGCGTAGAAATATTTCCTGCAAGCTTCTTTCCGATCCAGTAAGAAATGTTCAAGTTATAAGAATTCGGAATCTTTCATTTTTTCCTGCTTGTTCCGTGTTTAGGTTTTCATTTTACCCCCCATATACTCCGGTTAGACGTAGTCCCACGTAAAAAAAAAATTATATGTGATTGAAAAAATTCTCATTTTTTATTTAACACCTTTTAACTCGAATATTTCTTAACACCGGAAAGATGTTTGCATCAATTGATAGGAAATGTTTCTACGCTACGCGTCTATCATAATTCATCAAATGTAATTTATTAATGAGATGAACAATAGAATAACTGTAAAATGTCTAGCGTTATCTAAACTCCTTAACTGCCAAGTTTTGATTGGCCCGATTTACAGTTTCCCCAACACAAATCGATGTACCTGTGGAAATCCGCTTTGCAAATATACATGCAAGTCGGGGGTATTTTTATTCCCACCGAGTTGTGTTTCCCTAACACGGACTTCTAAATCAATGTGCCTGGGAGAATCCGCTTTGTCAAAACATGCAAGTCGGGGATATTTTTTGATGTTGAGTACTTTTGTACTCGCTTGTCGTTGTGCAGACCGGAATATGTTTCCCCAAAACGTACTTTTAAACTGAGAAGACTGGGAAAATCGTCATTTCAGATACTAGAGGTGAATGAACTTTCGCGGTTCGAGAACTACGTAAATGTGATGTGCAATAATTTCAGAGGGAAATGTAAAATACAATGATCGTTTGACAATTCTTCCGTTCACATATTTTGGTAGTCCTAGGCATCACATCGAACGTGAAAGGAACTTCATCAAATTTATTTGTAACGAAGAACATAATCTATTACAAAAATTTCGATGCATTCTAAAATAATATTCGAAGTGGTAAACAAGTAGATTGCATAATATAATTACGTAGTTCTACATCGAAAATATGCGGTCGTGTCCTGGATACAACCCCTTACAGTTTTTTAGGGTGCCAGGGATGCAAAGGAGTTTTTTTTTATCCAAAATATATATTTTTATTAAGGCTCATATGGCGTCAACCTGACGGGGCCGGGAGTTCAATATTTCGACAATGTTTGCCTTATAACTAAGTTAGTAATATGTAACCGATTACTCTCGGTTGGCTCGAGGTTAGTATTACAAGTGTTTTCGTAATTGGGCACACGTACAGAGCATTGAAGACATCCAATGCTCTGTACGTGTGCCCGTCACGGGATACTTCCTATTGGGATGCAGCTGACCATTAATCATTAATTAATGAGTTTTTGAAAAAAAAGTCATTTTTGGGAAAAACTGGAAAAAATTGATTATTTGGACCACCCTAAAATGGAAATGGGCACCCTAATAAAGAAGTGAAATAATACGGGTCTGATGTTTTGCGAAAAAGAACAAAATTACCACTTTTAACGAAAATCTGAGAACAACCATATCGGTTTGGCATGGGATGGCTGTATATGAATAAAAATTGAAGGCCAAAATTGTTGCTAAGCGCGAAACCCGAAGAAGGAATCATCCGATTTGAGCCATCTTTATTTTGTTGTATTCGTCGCTTCCCGTAGATCAATGTTATGTTATAGTTAAAATTTTGAAATCTTTGAAAAGCTTTGAGAGAAAGTTCGAAAAAAAATTATTCGTATAAATTCTACAATGACATCCCAGCTGGATTTCACGTTTGCGGAATTAAGCTTCATGTTCCGTTGGTGTGAAGCGAAAATGGTAATAAATTCTTAGGTAGAATAACTCTCTTTGAAAATAAAAATTATAAATGAAAATTTCTTTTCTGTGTCTAACATGTTTACTTTTGGGCGGGTCGTAGTTCGCCGGGTCAGCTAGTTTCTAATATAAATGTTTCAACATATAAATGTAGACATACAGAGGAACATACAGACATAAATGTGGAAACACAGTGGTCTTATCTGTCCTTTTTTTACATTAATGATTTTGGATCCCTTAATAGAATATTATTTCATTGGGATCCAATCATATTGATTGTTATGATTTGTCCTTTTACCTCTAAGTGTTGTAGTGTCCTGTGAAAAAAGAGCAGACCAACTCTGAGAAGCTTGAGTATGAATGAGAAGAGGGTAAGAAAGGGGTAAGGGGTAAACTCTCAACTACTAAATGAAATGAAATCCCGAAAATCGTACCGAAAAAACTTCTCTATAATAATTCGAATTGACAATATGTACAGGACAGATTCGATTGAAACAATCTCAATGAAGTACAGTATTCTTGTTCATGGATACGATCTCTATTTTTTTCACTGTATATAATCGAGTCGAAAGTTTGTTTTCATTGTTTTATATACATACTAGCTAACCCGGCAAACTTCGTCCCGCCCATTTACTTGATTAATTCTCGAGTAATGCAGAAATTTGTGTTTTATTTGTATGGCAGCCACCCCTATGAGAGGGGGGAGGGGTATCTAACCACCATAGAAACATTCATTGCACCCTAAAGTTTCCATATGCCTAATTTGGTTTAATTTGCTTGATTAATTCTCGGGTAATGCATAAATTTGTGTTTCATTTGTACGGCAGCCCCCTCTAAGAGAGGGGGAAGGAGTATCTTAACACCATAGAAACATTTATTGCATCCTAAAACCTCCACATGCCAAATTTGGTTTCATTTGCTTGATTAATTCTCGAGTAATGCAGAAATTTGTGTTTCATTTGTATGGCAGCCCCCCCCCCCCTTTGAGTGGGGGAAGGACTGTCTAACCATCATAGAAACATTTATTGCACCCTAAAACTTTCACATGCCAACTTTGGTTTCGTTTGATTGATTAATTTCCGAGTAATGCAAAAAATTGTGTTTCATTTGTATGGCAGCCCCCTCTAAGAGAGGGGGAAGGAGTATCTTATCACCATAGAAACATTTATTGCATCCTAGAACCTCCACATGCCAAATTTGGTTTCATTTGCTTGATTAATTCTCGAGTAATGCAGAAATTTGTGTTTCATTTGTATGGCAGCCCCCCCTTAGAGAGGGGGGAGGGGTCTCAAAATATCACGAAAACCTTCCCCGGCCTAAAAACCCCTACATACCAATTTTCATGTCGATCGGTTCAGTAGTTTCCGAGTCTATAAGAATCAGACAGACAGACAGACATCACTCCATTTTTATATATATAGATAGATAGATAGATATATATTTTTTAATATAAAAGAGGGATTTGATTTTTGATTTATCCCCTTAATGTAATGAAACACCCTTCTTATACACAAAATTACACATATCCGTAACGAGATTGTGTTTTATTTTTTACTTTTATTTTTTAGACTGCTGAATTTTAATTTTCATGATTTGAAATTTCTGAATTTTAGATTTTCGTAGAAATTAAGATTTTTTATTTAAATTATTTCGAATTATTGAAATATTTATCTTCGAACTTGATATTTTTTTAATTATGAATTATTGTAATTTAAAATTTCGAACAATAGATTATTTTGAGTTTAAATTTTCGGATTTCAGAACTTGGATTGAAGATTTTTAAATTTTGGATCTTTGGATTGCATATTTTTGGATATTTGGATTTTGATAAAATTTAGATCTTGAATTTTTTTATATGTTAGTATTTGCTCACATTTACATGAAATGTCTCGTTTTCTCAACATTTTGTCGATTTAATTGAATTCCGATGATGTTGATTTACATAGTGAACATCTTAGCACGGAAGATGTGTTCGTAGCCTCTTTCGACAAGGTTTGAATTATTGAAATTTTTTTAATTGTTTTTACGACATTCCGAACTCCTACAAAATTGTGCAAAAAAATGTTTCAGTCTTTCCAAAATACTGTCAAGACTGAATATTTTCCACACCCACTAAGTTTCATTGAATTCTGAGAAAGTTCAGCTAATCACATAGATGGATTGGCGCGAAATCCATGTATACCTACATCGAAGCACACTATAATTCTGTAAAGGGTTGGTCATATTTGGTTAGCTGCCTCAATCAAGAACCACTTAAGTGGGGTCGTGGAAATCTTGATTTAATCAAAGAGAACCTCAATCCACCTAAATGGATAAAATCCCAATAGAGATGATTTTTGGACTCCAAATAGAGATGATTTTTGGACTCCAGAATCTAACTGAATCGAGCTTTGAACAAATTGGTTTCTACCAACTCCCCCTTTTGTCATATTCAACAGATACAGGAGAAAATAAGTTCCCATCCCGCCCTGGGAAACTCCGTTAGCGCAAAACTTTGACCTGTGCAGCTCGTGAAGAAAAAAAAGCCTGTCATTATTACACAATCAGCCGCTTTATTCTTGTACAATTTCGACGCGAAAATAATGTAGAAGCTGCTTATGGAAGCTCCCGTGTTCCGCCTAATGAAGGGTAATAACAGAGAACTACTTTCGAGTTTTCTTCTGTCGCGTCCAACCTGTTCTCTCGGTTCAAGAATAACAGGCGGTGTTTAATGGCCACTACTTTCGCACGGCCTTGGCGACAAGTTCTCTCGCTAATTTTCCCAGCTCCTGGGAAGCTTTTGAAACTGTTCTACATGGCCACCGCTTGCAGACCTGCTGGTTTTTGTCTCTCCGCCTTTTTTTTTTTGCTGCACTGACTTCAAAACTAATGGCAAACCCGTGAAGTAGGGAATTAAAATGATTGCATTTTACGGTGAGTGAAAACGGTATCTCGGTTCGCCGGGGCGAACGTTCGAATTCGATGGCACTCGAGAATTGAATAAACAAATTCAGTTCGATTTTCGACTCTCACCTCCTTCTCATTCTCATGAGTGGATCAGAATCACTTTCGACTATTGGGGAATGCAGTCGTCTTTTGCGGCCCTCTTTTCAGACCAACGTCCGATTGACTCTCAACCCGTCAACCCGCTTTTCTGGGGTGGCCTGGCGTGGCGGCGTAAGTGCAGCGAGCGATTTCGACCGAACGATTTCCCTCATCGAATTATCGACAAATCCGATTCAATTATTCGCTCCACATCCGGCAGTAATCTTCTGCCAGGGTAAGAACAGCGCGCAATCATCGAAGCTGAGCGTTCCGAGAAAACGCCCTCCTGCTTCCGCCACACGAAACGGATCCCAACATCGTGGGGAAAAACTAACGATAGAATATTCCAATTAAAAATGAAATGCTCCTGTGAGAAGTGGTGTTGTTCCTCCTTCCGGGGATCGTCGCTTTGGGTCGAACGGGGATACCGTCCGTGGTGGGTCGGGTTTGACGTTCCAATGCTATTATTAATATGCACCTACCACCGCTCCGCCGGCGTTCGCCACATTCAGGGGAAGTGAGAAAACGGATTTACATGAAGAGGGATGGTTCCAGGGGAGTATTCTATGCATATAAGAGTATTCTATGTAGATAAGAAAAAAAATGAAGCAGCAGCAGCAGCAGCATCGTACTTTCGTTCCAATCTATCTCTAACCAATTCCAATTCGCCAGACCAGCATTTGATGTGATGATGATGATGATGCTGCTAGATAATTTAATAACCCAGTATCGTTTTACAACTCGATTTGGTCCAACTCACTGTTTCATTTGCCACAATCTGACTGTCTCTGGTTTGGCGACAAATGGAGGAATGATTGGGTTAGAACGCGTGCTGGACCGTGGAATTGTGGAAGGTCTGTAGCCTTTCTCCTGATAAGGTTGATAGTTATCTTTGAATTGATATTTTCATTTTCAAAAGAAGTTGCTACAATTTACCCTATTTACAATTTTTTCAATTTTTAAGTTTTTATTACCTCATCAGAATTAACCCATTCCTCGAGGTTATGCACAAAAAAAAAATTAAATCAAGTTTGAGGTAAAATTGAGAACCTTATACTCACGCACGCACTAGTCATAACATAAATTCTTTTGAACGAATTTGATTTTTATACACCAACCATTGAGAAGGGCGTGTTTAAAAAACTTCAAAGTTATTGTTAAAATATTGAGGGTTTCCACTATTTTTATGTTTCTTGAGATATCTTTACACTTGTTTAACCAATCTTCAATGTCTATATACCATTGAATGGGTATTGAACACTTGTTTGAAGAGCCGTGGGTAGACCTAGGTTTTATTTTGTAATTTATGAGAAACAAGTATTTGAAGCGTTGTCGCGTCACAAAAAAAAGGAAGTGAGTTATATCTGTGGTATGACCGCAAGGGTGACGTAGGTCTATCGTTGATTTAGTGATCATTTGTTTTTAGTTGCATCTGAATCAATTCTGTATGAATGAATAAATGCATATTTGGGGGACTTCGAAAACGAGAGCGTTACGTTGAAGGCACAATATTCAGCAAAAGAAGCAATCACACAAAAGTTGTATAATACATAATACATTGCTTTATTGTGATATGATTTGTATTCCATTTCCAATAGACAAAATATCTGTTGCATCAAATCAGTCTGCATGTTTTTTGCGTTCGCTCATCCTTTCTCACAACACCCATTACTCGTATGAGAAATTGTTGAGTAAACATCGTTTGCCAGTGCGCGTAGAGAAGATCACACAAACAAATGTATCTGGTCGCAGTAATATATGGATATAAAACATTAAAATAAACTCTTTCGCTTGAATGTAATTTTCAATTCAATTCAATGCATATTTGGGGGACTTCGAAAACGAGAGCGTTACGTTGAAGGCACAATATTCAGCAAAAGAAGCAATCACACAAAAGTTGTATAATACATAATACATTGCTTTATTGTGATATAATTTGTATTCCATTTCCAATAGACAAAATATCTGTTGCATCAAATCAGTCTGCATGTTTTTTGCGTTCGCTCATCCTTTCTCACAACACCCATTACTCGTATGAGAAATTGTTGAGTAAACATCGTTTGCCAGTGCGCGTAGAGAAGATCACACAAACAAATGTATCTGGTCGCAGTAATATATGGATATAAAACATTAAAATAAACTCTTTCGCTTGAATGTAATTTTCAATTCAATTCAATGCATATTTGGGGGACTTCGAAAACGAGAGCGTTACGTTGAAGGCACAATATTCAGCAAAAGAAGCAATCACACAAAAGTTGTATAATACATAATACATTGCTTTATTGTGATATAATTTGTATTCCATTTCCAATAGACAAAATATCTGTTGCATCAAATCAGTCTGCATGTTTTTTGCGTTCGCTCATCCTTTCTCACAACACCCATTACTCGTATGAGAAATTGTTGAGTAAACATCGTTTGCCAGTGCGCGTAGAGAAAATCACTCAAACAAATGTATCTGGTCGCAGTAATATATGGATATAAAACATTAAAATAAACTCTTTCGCTTGAATGTAAATTTCAATTCCAAGGGCAACTGGCAGATTATTTTTCAGCAACGATAACATCTTTCCAGATTTATCTCGATGCTGGATAACAATCAAACGAAAAGAGTTGCGCGCGTATATGTGTGGCGGCTGCTCCGATGCCTCAAGCGGAACCAATTTTCGATGCTGGTACTTTCTTGGTCGCCTTTTCAGTGGCATCACTCTCCTCCTGATGGATTCCCTTCTGACCTAAGGTGCACAAACAGACTCATGGTGTCATCGTTCATCAGCACTTCCATGATGAACGAAGTTAGCTTCACCACAACAGCGACAACATGTTCCAATCGCTGTTCAAGTATATACCGGTTGGTGATTTCAATAGCCTATTTTGAAAGCAATTCTACGGCTATTGAAACAAGTTTTTGGATCAAAAAGTAACAAGTAGTTAACGCGTAGACATTTTATCTTTCGAATGAAGTGTTTATCATACCATTTCGTTCAGTTGTTTAGGAGCTATTAACGCTCAAAATCTCGGTCTCCGGCGTAACGCTTTCGTTTTCGAAACTTTGATTTTACACTCCGGTATAGGAATGAAAGATATAGTCCTACGTCAAAAGAGCATTTTATAGTTTACTAGCCTAGCCGGCTAACGTTGTTCTGCCATACCAATATATTGTGCAAGCACTGATTGCCGCGGATCTAATCACGTACTAGCGGCACCTTCTTTCTATGAATTTTTACCGACTTAACCCATTAACGACCAAGCCGTAAAAATATTTTTTTTGACAAAAGCCATTGGTGTAATTTTGATTATTGACGCTAAAGAATCCCCAATGTTCAAGAATTATTTTTTCCCATCTCCCGTTTTCCGGGAAATTACTGTTCGAAAAATCGAACATTGGCCCAGACCCGCACTTTTTTTATAAGTACAAACATACTGCGAACTAAAAGTCACTTCAATTAGCAAGTATGCGGCATTCATAAATGCATTGATTTTACATTCCGGGAGCACAGGAGAATGAAAGTCTCTAAGTATAAGCCTTAATCCTTTCATCCTTTCAATCCTAAGTAATAAGACTTAAATTAATAAATTTATGTTGAGATGTGACATTTTTTGTTTCATGTAGTTTTAACTTATTACCGGCAGGCATTTTCTTTCAAACAAAAGTTAGTGCTGTTATTTTTATCATTGACCGTGGAGCAATATCATTGCTTGAGAGTTATTTCTTTCCGATTATCCATTTCTCGAAAAATCGAACATTTCCCAAAACCTGCAAAGTACAAAAACGCTGCGAAAAAACAACGACATTGAGTTTGAGGTGTTATTATTCAGTTGGACAGAATCGTCACTTAGGTTTACTTCATCGATGAGACCGCCCACCGGATCCGGCGGAAGAATATTGACACCAGAAGTCCTTTTAGAATCCTCGTTACACGTACTGAAGATTTCCTCCAGATCCTCCAGACACGAAATTCTATGGACTCCTAAGGTTATTATGGACAACAAATCATTTCTTAATTAATCAATACTTGCGAACATTCACATTTGAGAATGCAAAAATTAATGAAAAAACCTTCCGTCTTCTAAAGTGAACAAACCAGAGAGCGCTGCGGAGGCTAGATGTGTTGGTATTAATTCAGCAGAAAAAAATGTTCGTTATGGCCAACGTTCGATTTTTCGAACACTCAATTTTCCCGGCTGTTATTTCCCTGCAGGAGGATCAATCGAATGATTTTTGCCCTGCAATACAATGTGTATCGTTTTATCAAAGTAATACTGTAGAAAAATTTTCATATTTTTGTATTTTATTGGGGGTTTTTATTTGAATTTAAAACACCTTCCATACATACTTGCTTTAAATCGAATCCATTGCTCAATAAAGTTGTACAAAACTGAATAAAATTGATGGTAAGTGGTAGCTAACAAATAACGCTATCTTTTGATCCAAAAACATTACCATATGGTTGCTTCTCAAAGACATGGAAAATTATCAAAGTTGCTGTTCGATTTTTCGAACGCTTGGCCTGAAATGGGTTAATAAACTTCTCAAAAGCGCTTTTAACACAGAATTTTGGGAATTCTTTCTTTCACGATTCAATACCCCAAATCTTCCGTTCGTTTGTAAATCCAACTTAGTTCACGTCTATTTGTATACACTTTTGTTTCTCTTGTGTTTCTATTTACGATCATGTTTTGTGTTGTTTGTGTTTTGTCAGTATGGCCTGTCATGGTCTCGCACAGTGGGTACGGTGTGTAAAAATGGTGAGTATTAAATTATGTGTTCTTATTTGATAGGTGTATGGTGAGTGCATCGTGTAAGTGAGTATATACAGATTTACATATTTCATTCAATTTCATTTCAGGTTTTTAGGTAAGTATTGAACATATATTCTAGTGAATATTTTGATTATTAAATAAAAACACTAATTTATTGTAAGTGTGTTTAAATGATTTAACGTTCTCAAAAATTGATCGAATTTGATCTATAAAACAGAATGAATAAACGATTTGAACGAAAATGCGTTTGATGGAAAGTTCAAAAAATAATATATTTTTGTCGTATAGTAGAAACGTCAGATAAAGGAAATTAATTTCATCCTATCGTTATCTTGTCATTCTCTTGTTTTGTTTCGTCTTTTTTAACCACATGTTCATAAATAATGAGTAATGATGTGAATAATTAATTAAGTACCTGTGACGGGATCTCGCTGTTTAATGTTTATTCAATATCGGTTTTAACCCTTCTGAACGATCGGTGGATTTTTCGTCGAAGAAATTTCTTCTGACCTGCACTGTGGTCAAATATATTTTAAAGATTGTCACTCAGAAAACATTCAAGACATGTTGCTTGGCATAGACATCTCTCCTAAGTACTAATAAAATTGATGCAAGTAATATTACTTTGAGAAAGTGAACGTGAGGAACGTCTGTCCTACTGAAGGAGAAGATAGCGAGCGTGGAATGGATGGTGTGTGTTGACGAAGAACTCCAGATTATTGTTTCCTATTGATTTGAAGAATTTTAATAATTCGTTGTGCCCATTTGAATAAGCCAGCTCGCCACCTGGTTTTAGGCGAATTGAGGCTACTTTCGCATGAGTGGATGAAAGTTTGACGAAGCGGACATAGGGCCATCTGGCATTCAACAACGTGAATAAATTCATTCTATTTGAAAAACAAACGGTGGTAAAATTATTTGGATATCGTTTATACAAAAATACTACAATCGCGATTAAAAAATAAGAGATGGATGTAGAAGGGTGAATATTTTGAATCATATGTATATTTGAGGGCAAATTAAAAAAAAAGTTCAAAAAATTATGGAAACGGGCATTTAAAACATATATCGGGTATTTTAATAAGGACGCTACAAAAGTAGACCGATAGAGACGGCAAAAAACGTCATATTTTTTCACGCTCTCTTGACATTTCTCTTCAGTAAGGTTTGCCATTTCATAAATCAAATTAGTCTCTCATACGTCGTTCTCAAGCGTTGGGCATCTCTGTGACGTCGTTGTGGCAAATTTTGCGAAAATATCTTGGCCTACATTTTTACAAGATCAAATTGACGCAACAACTGAAGCCGCTTGACCACCAGAAGCGTCGTATGTTCGTGAATTGGGCTGAGCAATCATCCGGATTCTCATCACTCGTCTTCAGCGAGGAGTCTCATTTCTGGCTGAACGGCTTCGTCAATTAACAACATATGCATCACCATTGCATCCCGAAAAAATACGGTTTGGTGCCGTTTATGGTCCGGCGGCGTTATTGGGCCGTACTTCTTCCGTTATGATCAAGACCGGCACATTACTGTGAATGGGAACCGCACAATGATATCCGTATATTTTTGGCCCAAATTGGATCATATGGACTTGGACAATATGTTGTTTCAACAGTACGGCGCCACAAGCGACACAGCGAATTTAACAATCGATTCATTAAAAACCAAGTTTGGTGAGCGTGTTCTCTCACGAAATGTCCCAGTCAATTGGCCGTCTCGGTCGTGCGATTTGACTATTTCCTGTGGGGCTACGTCGAGTCTATGGTCTACGCCAACAAGCCAGCGTCGATTGATGAACTTCGTACAAATATCGAACTTGAAATTTTCGCAGTATCGGCCGATTTATGCATGAAAACCGTCGAAAATTGGGTGGTGGCCATGCAAAAGTACTCTGTCCAACTTCTATAAGACCAGGTGATGATCTTGCTGCTTTGTGTCATTGTAAACAAACAACACTTCAATTTATATTCTAGTGTATTTGTATTAGTAACTATCATACACTGCATGATTTTCATATGTGTGTGTGCAAGCGTTGAGCGTAAACAAATGTTTTTGTATTTTTCAAGTGTCAAGTTTTTATAAGACCAGTTACGTTTTTCGTTGTTTTAAGTTAGTTTGATTAATAAATCTGGAAAATGCCAAAAGGAAAAGTGCTCACAGATAGAGAAAAAGGACGATGCATTTCACCAAGAAAATGTTGGAATTAGAGAAATTGCTCGTCGGATTGGACGATCCCATCAAGTAGTTCTCAATTATTTGACGAATTCTCAAGGATACGCTAAAACGAAGAGAGCTCCGCGTATATCGAAGCTCTCTGACTGGGACAAGCGGGAAATAGAAATAGTTTCGAATACTTCAAAATCGGTAATGCATACTAAGCAATCTTTGAATTTTTACGGGAGACAATTCGTCAAGTTTTGGTAAAAAGTCTTTTCACAAAGAGGGCAAAAAAGGTTAAAGCTCCTAATCTTGCACCATCTCACATTAAAAGACGTCTGAGTTTTGCCAAAGCTCACATGAATCAACAGTGGGATATGGAATGTCATGACAAAGAACGTTTTAAAAAGAATACATTTTGTTATATACCATAACGAAAAATTCTTCAATTATTTTTTTTTACTTTTAACTTTGCTAGGTTATCTTCAGTGATGAAAAAGGTTCAATTTGGAAGCACAATAAATAAACAAACAACTCTTTTGAATGAAATTGACGTTACGTATACTTTATTCTAAGCATTCTACAATGTATGAATGTTTCTTGTTAAAATTCTAATTGACGCTCACGTACTAATTATAATTAAAAAGTCTAATAGCTAGTAGGAATGTTTGCACTTGAAGTGATGTATCGCTTCTCAAGTACTGTTCGGGATACACAGAAATCAAAACAAACCCTGTGCTTATTAAATATTCGACACATGCCCGACATTGAATCATGGTAAACGTAATTCCTGCCTGACAACGGTATATGGAGAAAGTTGTGAGATTTCAGATTTCTTTGAAGTGGCGAAGCTGTAAAAGTTCTGAGCAATCAATGCGCGACAGTAACAGGTCGGAAATGAAACATATTTTGGCAGCAACGTTTCGATGATTAGACAAAGAATCCAATCCGATGAGTTTACAGCGACCTTCATAACTGGGAAGGTTGGAGTGATCCCAATCCAAGGTAGATGCCGTATTGTAAATTTGCGCTGGATAGTTTCTAAACGCAGGATGCTGTTTTGGTAACGCAGCAAAGGCGTCGCTTTGTGACTAGAGAAATGCTGCGTCATCTACACTATTAATCAAATAGAACAGTTTATAGTCGTCCGCGTAAGATGATTTTTGGCAATCCAGAACAAAATTGATTTCGTTCAGGAATAGCGGGAAAATGTATGATCCAAAGTGACTTCTTTGTCGAACGCCAGAAAGAGCACCAAAAGGGTTGGAGATAGTGTCACCGATTAAAACGGATATCTGCCGATTTATAAAATAAGATTGGAGACAGCTATGAAAATAGCCGTTGAAACCAAGACGATTGAGTTTTGCAATTATTATCTGGTGATTGATGGTAGCGAAAGCTTCCGATGAATCGGAGTAGACTGCACCTATTTGATGACGCGACTGTAGAGCACTAGCAACGAATGATATATAAACAACTAGGTTTGTAGTTACGGATCACTTCGGAATGAATCCATTTTGTGTTTCGGCTAAGTAGCTCTTGCACGTGTACGAGATATAATCCAAGACGATGAGTTCGAGTAATTTGGATATTGCACATAGGCAAGCGAACTCTCTGTAGTTCTGCACTTCTTACAGCATTCAAAAACTGAAAAGACATAGGACTTCTTCCATATTCGGGCAAATACAGTCTTCCGAAAAACACTTACACATGTCCACGCGATGTGAAAATTCGATGTTTTTGTTTGAACTCGAACTTTTCGCTAGTGTTGGATGTCTATTCCATACACGAACAATGATACACAAACATAAACATGTGTAAACAAACACGATGTTTATAATTGAAGAACATCGTGTACAAACATATCATCCGATGTCGCAGTATTAATTGCTTTCGTTTCGTTTCCTTTCATGCACGGAAAAAAATTATTCATCCTAAAACATTTCTTCGTAGAATACTTTTTCACAGAAACGAACTTCAAATTTAGTTTGCGTTACAAAAATTGCATGATCTAAGAGGCTATTAGTTCATGTACATTTTGCAGGTCTGATAACATAATCCTTGGTTTCATGCAAAGAAAATATTCTCGGAATAGAAAGAAGCTTTCTATGAGATTTTTTTTGCGTGCATGTTGCCAATTGAAGTCTGGAGAACCGACTGCACAGCGGACGACGTCATACAAATGCTGGCCAAATAAATAAATAAATACCCAAAAATTAGTTTTTGATGCATGTTTTCAGGAAAGTTTACAGATATTCTTGATATTTTCATGAAAGCTTGATAAGGGCGGTCCAAGTTAGGGTGTTCAAAAAACCAATTTCGAAAAATTCATTTTGCAGGGTAATGTTTCTAATAAAAACCAATTGTCACCTGCAAAATTATTATGGAAAAATCTGTACCATATTCACGATTAGCTTTTGCGATGACGATTTGGGAAAGAATTACAATCAACCCTCCCTTAATCTATGCTCTGTATCTCGTATGGGTGTTGGAGGTATACTGCGCATAGAGACATATCAGTCGCCGTGGCAAGCCATTAATTTCTCGATGTTATCACAAACTGAATGAAGGAAAAAACTAAAAGCTACACTACATATGCTATGTGTGTATGTGATTGCATCATCTTTTCTTCTCCGCTTCTTCGCTCGTTTTATAGCTCGGGTCGCGTTCACAGAATTAGCAAGCAGAATTAGGCCGCGGTGACACTGCTTGTAGCTTCTTACGAAAATGTGGCTGCATGAAATGCATGCAATCGTGTGAAGTAAACAACCACATTGAGTTGTATTGGTGTGGTTGCATTGTTTCCGCCTGGCTTCGTTCTAATTCGCCAGCTTCTATCGAACTAAATTCTTTGTTTCTCTTCGTCAGTTATCGCACAATCAAGTTTTCGTGCGTACTCCGATCCAGTGTCACCTCGGCCTTAGCCATTTGTAGACATTCAAAGATCCAGTCAAAATTGTTGCTCCCGTGGTCGAGTGGGTAGCGTCACGCCTAACATGTCACTGCTAAATTATTATGGTACTTTCTATTCGATTGAAATTATAGAAATGTTGTAATCAAAATTTGTTGTGGGTAACTAAACATCTCCGCCACGCTCTATTCAATTTTAGTACTTGTTCAAATAGGTAATAACTCGATCGTGAGTTCAAAACTCAGGGCCCTCATTGACCATCTTTGTGTTGTTACAGAATAACTACGTCCACGCAACAATCATCAGCGATGGAGATCGATCCACGATCGAAATAAGATCGGTTCATCCATACAACTCCATACAACATCCATACAACAACACATCGGGCTGCTGTTCTATATATAACTCAACAATGATCAATCAACTGTCTCCGCTGTCCGGTCTAACTGGATAATGGAAGAACAGAACGAAAACTCTTACGCCTATATGGCAACTGTGTAAATGTGTACCATATGCAATGGTATAGAAGGGAATACTCTAACGCCGAAAACATGGCAACTGTGTAATGTGCTAATTATAGATATGATAAACATGTGACATGTACACGATTGAAATTCGGCTCTGTTACAGCTAAAATGCTAATGAGCCTAAAATAAACAAAAGGGATAAAAAAAATAGGTAATAATAGCGAATGTTACATGAATATAAATTGATGCGTGCACTAAAGACAAAGAGGGTTTATTTTATTTGCCCAAAATTTTAGACGAAGCACCGAAGCAGACGAAGCATTGTCATGATAGGAAAGCATTTTTTCCATGTCAACATACCACTTTTATTCAAGCTTTCAACACACCACGTGTTGAGCGGTGGTGGTGTGGTGTCCGATTCGCTTCTTCTACTCTACGCACTGCCGGTGTTTGGGGTGAAAATGCAAGAGAAACTGTACACCATGTTCAAACATCATGTGAACCATTAGGATTAAACATCGTATGTCCAAACATACTACGAATACAAACATGTCACATTTTCAAACATAGGTACGAAAAAATCATGTTTGTATTCAAACACAAAACTGCGAACAGCGGCGTGGACATGTTTATCCCGGACGCAGTGTTTTTTGTGAAACATGGAAGACTGGACAAATATACCAAAATTTATTGAAATATTAAAAAGGAGACTCAGTGGATAAGACAAGCTACCGGCACACTTCTTCAAAATAACGGAGGGGATTCCGTCCGGTCCCGGATTGGAAGAGTGTTTCAGTTTATAGCAGGCGTCTTTAACGATGTTCTGGTTAAATATAGATGGTGATCCAGCCGTTCCATATTTTTTCTATTTCTTCTTTGTCCTTTCCGGCTAAACATAGCCCAAAAAATCGTGATTTATCAATAAAACATAATTTTCAACCGCTGAACATTTGTCCCGAATATAAAGGCAAGAATACAAAAAAAACATCGCATTGCATGAAAAAAATTAGTAAAACAAAATTTTCAGGTTTCCAGTGCAATGGTCTGAAACATCACAGTTATAGTAATTTGAGAAATCGACCCTGTCGGGACCTGCAAGCGCCACTGTCACCCAGTCTATCCGAGTTTTCTCCGATCAGCGATTGTGCATATACTGCCACACTGTTCAGATCTTTTTCGCGCCTGTTGTGGATGAGGTTCGGTAAATGTCCAAAATCTGCTATTGCTGGTATTAGTTATCTAGGGCTAATGACCTGTACTCTGTATAACCTCAGGGTTGTTATCCGCTTCTCGAACACTGATCCTAATCAATGTTGAGCGAAAAGTACATTTTAGGGTGACTTCAAATGATATAAATCTTGAAAACTCAATTACACATTCGTTTCGTCGAACAAGCACCAAGCATGTATTGGATTGAGGGAAAGATCATATTATACATTCATTTCGAACTAATTGAAAACCGATTCCAAGCAACTGCAGTTCTTCTGCGATTCTTCTCTTTACCTATCTTCAGACACAAGTGGTTGCCCAGCGATGGATTCGGTTTCCACATCAACACTTTCGATTCCGCAACATCTTGATTGAATTCAATTTTAATTAGAACGTAAGTTTCCACTCAAGCGCATTTGTCGTTAATTGGATGAACGAGAAAAGGTACTATTTCTGTTGGCCAGTTTTTGTTTCTTTCGTCCGTTTTCTCGTTAGAAGCTAACAAAAAATAAAATAAGCATACGGTTCTTATGCTTCGAACCACCCAGGCCCCCTCGGGACAAGACCCTTTCCCAGACGAATAAGGGCCTCCGGCTGCAGTCTGGTTCTCCTTGTTACGCGTGTTACGTGATTCTACGCTTCAGTCACTCGAGTGTTCACCGTTGCGCGATCGCCACGGCTGGTCACGGCGGCGGGGCAGGGCGGAATAAGCTGTCTCAAAGCGTGTTACACTCGATCTATCATCTATTAATCTATTTATTTCGATTTTCTCTCTCTCTCTCCGGCTTGGTCTTTCGAAATATGGTTGCCGGGTGAACCCCTCCCCCTTGCAAACGGATTAACACAACCGGAGCTTTGGCAGCCGCGTGACGGAACCAAGCGGAAAATGCGAAGAAGCGAACTGAAACGCGCAAAAGAAAGAGATCTGCACGCGCCACCAAAGCACTGATCCGGGGGTGGCGGCAGAGTCTGCGTCGCGGGAGAAGGTATAATCTGACTTCATTTGCACTAATCTCTTCTGTGGAGTGTGTACACGCGTCCGTATCGGAAACGTAGCATAACCACGATAATGACGCCTCACCACCACCGGCTCGAGTGTCTGTCCGTCCGGTCTCGAGCAACTGCACAAGCTTATATTGCAACTTAGCGCGATTTTTCCTGTCCTGTCGGATTATGCATGGAATTTTTGGGCTGGCGCCCGGCTCTGAGGCTCTGGGCTTGAGTGTGATTTTCGTTTTGTTTTTACGGTCGGTGATGGCGTGTTCAACAGACACCAGAAGAAGAAGCTCTCGGAAGATTAGAGGGGCCCGAAAGCTCTTTCAGTTCGTTTGATTTAATGAGTTCTCCTCGGGCATAATCTAGTTTGTTGGAAATAATTGATACTCTAGGAAACTTAATATACGTTATTTTTTCAACATAAATAGTAAAGATCGCCAAAGTAATAATTCTATCTTGGACAGAATTCAATCATGTTTCCGAAACTAGATTGTTTCTCAAGCCACTCAATTGTTACCTTCGTTGTATGTCTAAATTAAAAGTAAATGACCCATTCCATCAATTTGACTCATCAAAAAAAGTTTTTTTTTTTTTTCTAGTTTTCATGTATAAATAACACGATTTCCAAACCAGAATTTTTGTGGTTTCCGATTGTTGAACATTGATGTTGTATGTTCAGTTCCGTTTCAAAACATACAAATGAACTTTATTCTATGATTTTTCAACAAAAGATGAATATAGATTCCTGTATATTGAGTTTTAAAAAAAAAGTTGATGGACCTAAGGGCACGGACGGGATTTTGACATAGAATTGTTATTGTGTGTAGTATTTGCATTTAAATTGAGATTTTTCATTGTTAGATATCTGTATTTTTTTCTGTTTTGATACATCAAATGGAAGCCCTTAAAAACCCGATTCCTGTATGAACTTGTATCCTTAAAACGGGTTAGATGAGATAACGTGGTAGAATCCGAAATCACATTCTATTCTAAAATGTACACAAAAATACCATTGAAGCCATTCTCACCCGTTTCTTCTGTTTATTCAATTATGTATTATTTATCATTTTTAAACACAAGTCTAAATAGTTAGGATCTACATGAATATAAGCCTAAGTCAAATGAATCTATGACTACAGAAATATATTATAATCTGAGCATTTTCTCCTTCGTTGCCACGTTGTCCGGAACATTGTTTGTAATTACTTTACAGCCTAGTGATGTATATTGAGTATTCTATGGTCATTAATGCTCTCTTGGGAAGTTCGTGTAGCTGCTGTAGTGTATTGATCTCATTGGGTGCTAAGTTCAGCTTAGGAATAGGAAAGGGAAAGCAGAATGGTCAAGTGTATTCGAGGTAGTAACGAGACCTACAAGCTGAAAACGTGAATTGGGCACGAATTGATTGGGCGACATATGATACAAAAACTGATAAATGCCTATTATCGGTAAATGGAGAATAATTCATTATACACATCAACTCACATTGTGAGCTAACGCCCGAATTTAGGCAAAATGATTTGCTCGTTGCGTCGGGGAGAAAGCGAGTGGTTAGTGCAATCGGAAGAAAACATACCCATTTCAATCGTCAAATTGTTAACTTTTTTTTCCTATATTCACTGTTCATGTTTTAAGCAAGAAAAAATGCTGGATAAATTTCCTGTCTAATGGTATATAACATAACATATGTCGCAATAACGATTTTGAGTAATATGTGTTTGAAAACACTTAATAAATCGTTACATTTTTCGTAGAGTGAAAAAAAAACAGTCTCCACAAAGTGTTGTCACGTCACAAAATCAAAAAATGTATTAGATATAAAATTCACCGTATTGTAGCAAGTTATATACTATTTTTATGTTAATTATTATACTGAATACTTCTCACTTTCCTTTGAAATCTCCCTTCCCCTTCCAAAGGTCCGTCTTATAGGGGAAGGTGGTCCTGAACCTATCCTCCTTTGTATCTAAGGATTGGGGCTTTTTACCGAATTTCTAGTAGTGTCAAATAAAAGGTGACACAACGCTGACAATTTCATTACCTATATGGTGACTTTTTCCTTGCTCTCTCCATTCTAGCGCTTCAGTGCCATTTTGCGTTTTCATTGCTTCAAAAACAGTGACACAATATTTTTGACTTGTATGGAAAACGAGTTCGATGTGCTTTTAGATTGCGAAACATGGACAGAAGAAGTACGATTTCAGACACCCCCCTTCCCATCCGTGGACAAGCATATACCCCTCCCCCTGTTGTCCACGTGGGCATTTCTCCATTTCCCGGAAAATCGGAAAAATAGTTCAATTACACTTAAATTTAATTTTATGTTTCTTTCTATTCTTTATCTTAGGTTTTTACATTATAAAAATGTTAACTTAATTCATAGAAGCTTTCTCAATTCTTTGAACTACTTCCTTTCTTCCAATTCCATTTACGTTGTCATCACGTTATAAAACATTATATTTACGTTGTAACAAAACATCACATGTGAATCTAATACCGGACATTTTATATCATAAACCGACGCAAGCTGGCTGATCTGTTCGAGTTTTCAAATTTTGGTTAGCATAACTCGAGAGCTAATCAAACAAATAAATCTCTATTTGACATAGGGAGGTTTTAGGGGGCAAGAAATATTTCTATGGTGGTTCGACACTTCTCACCCCCTCTCTAAGGGGAGGAGGGGGCTGCCATACAAATGAAACATAAATTTCTGCATAACTCGAGAACTAATCAAGCAAATAGAGTGAATGTTTAAAGGTATTCATATCCATTTTGGGCGTATGAATTGAATTTACCTGTTACCTGTAGTACACGGCATACAGTTGGAGTGGTCCTGAACCTACCTCCAATTTTTTTTAAATTTATTTTGTATTATTACATATATTTATTGTTTTTTGAATATAAAAGAAGAATTTAATTTTTGATTCATCCTTTTGAAGTCAGAAAACAACTTCCTCAAATAAAAAATATGTATACACTGGAGCCGCTTTTTACGCTGGGGATAAGTGACGCATAAACAAAAACCGCGTAAAAGAAAACCGCGTGAATTCCAAAATCCGTGTAAAAAAAACCGCGTTAATTCCTAAATCTGCTTAAAAAAACCGTGTAAATTCCAAAACCTGCGTAAAAATAAACCATGCAATTTTCAAAATCCGTGTAAAAATCTAACAATCAGTGAATAATTAGTTCTAAATGCAACCCATGTTCTAACAATTGATTACCTGAATTTTTTTGCATGCTACAATCATGATATTTGTATCTCCTTTTATTTCTCTGCTACTAATCAGTGATACAATACAATCTTATTTCGTGAAAAGTCGCATCAATTAGCATATTGAATTTTTACGTGGTTGATGCCTCGTAAATTTCGAAATCCGCGTAAAAAAAGCCGCGTAAAATAAAACCGAGTAAAAAGCGACTTCAGTGTATACATTAGGGTGCCAATGAATGTATGGGGAAAAATCGACCCTAAAATTTCAAAAAGTTACCCTATACAAAATTTTTAACACCTCGATAAAACACCCTATGCAAAATTTCAATCGGACTTAAGGGAGAGTGGAGCAAAGCGGTCAAAGTTTATGTTTTTTGAAAAACGAAAAATCACCCAAGGAGAGAGTAAAGGAAATCGGGCTTTTCGAAAAAAATGTTGATGCCAAATGTCTTAAAATTGCATGAAACGTCGAGATCTAGTGCCATCTCGATTTTTTTTTGTCAAAAATCGACATTCTGGGACTTTTTTCGGAGCACGAAATGAAAAGTATGATTTTGGGTGCCAATAAAAATAGTCATCTCGATATTTCATTCGGAACTTGCTATGAAATGTTGATTCGCACGATAATTACCCAATGGAAAATATTAGCTTATTTTACACTTCATTTACTAGTGTCGCAGACGTTAAAATTTGAGTTCTTTGAAAACCGAAAAAGCACGTAAAATCGGAGTTTTAAATTTTTTTTGGTGCTAAATATCTCAAAATTGCACACATCGAGATTTAAAGTCATTTTTTTTCTAAAACCCCGAATTCCTACAGTTAAGTCTCTGCCATATAATAACAAAATATAATCTAGTGTAATGTAATTTTCGTTGAAAAAATTTCAAAATAAAGTGTCCGAAATTTGAATTCAATCTGTCCGAAATTTGATTATTTTATAAGTAGTGTCCGAAGTTTGATTTTTATTCGCTTGATTTGAAAAGCATTTTATTCGATGATTTTTTTATGTTTTCAATCAAATAGGTACCAAAGTAGAAAGCTTAAAAGCATATTGAACTAATTTATTGAAAATATCAACCAAATAATACCTGTGCATAAAGTTGAGATCTGTTCTCTGCATCATACGCCTTAAGCGTCCGAAATATGATTTAGAAAAATATGATTATCAAGTGTAATAGAGAAATGTCAAAGCTATGAAACAGGTACATGATGAATACTGGATTTTTTTTCATCTCCATCTAACATTTGTTAAGACGTTCAGGACGTCGTTTTGAAGTTACAACACTCGAAGTGATTGGAAGAAAAAAAATACAAAAAGTTGATGAGTCTGAGCCTAGGGATTGACAAAGGATTGTGATTGTATGTAGTAATTACATTTAAATTGAGTTTTTCATTGTTCAAAATCTTTTTTCTCTTTTGATACCTCAAATGGATGCCCTGGAAAAATCGTTTCCTGTATGTACTTGTATCCTTTCAACGGGTTAGATGACATAACATGCTAGAATTCGGTACCGCATTCTGTTAAAAAATGTACACAAAAATACCATTAAAGCCATTACTACCCTTTTCTTCTGTTTATTCATTCATGCAGAAGAAGACAAAGAGTCATCATGTATCACTTTTAAACACAAGTCTAAATAGTTAAGACCTACATAAATATAAGCCTGAGTCAAATCAATCTATGACTACAAAAATATATTATAGATAAAAATAGCATTATCTCCTTCGTTACCACGTTGTCCGGACCATTGTTTGTAATAACTTTATAGCCCTGTAAGATCGCGACTACTCAAGCTATCATAATATGATTTACCTGGGTATACCCTTTCGATCTTCTAAATCAGCAGCCATTTGAATTCATTTATTGCATTTTCACATAAGGTTTTAGGGTGCAATAAATGTTTTCACGGTGGTGGGGGGGTGGCTGCCATACAAATGAAACACAAATTTCTACATTACTCGAGAATTAATCATGCAAATGAATCCAAATTAGGCATATGGAGGTTTTAGGGTTCAATAATTGTTTCTATGGTGCAATAATTGTTTCTTTCTAATTAATGAATCAAACGAAACCAAATTAGGTATATGGAGGTTTTAGAGCGCAATAAATGTTTTCACGGTGGTTGGCACTTCACCCCCCTCTCTGAGGGGTGGCTGCCATACAAATGAAACACAAATTTCTGCATTATTCGAGAATTAATCAAGTAAACGAGACCAAATTTGGCATGTGAAGGTTTTAGGGTGCAATAAATGATTCTATGGTGGTTAGATACTTTTCCCTCTCTTAGGGTGGGCTATCATACAAATGAAAAACAAATTTCTGCATAACTCGAAAACTAATCAAGCAAATGGAACCAAATTTGGCATGTTAAGATTTTAGGGGGCACGAAACGTTTCTATGATTAATAGACACTCCTCCCCCCTCTCTAAAGGGGCGAAGAGGTAGGGGTGTGTGTCTGAAAATAATCTGATATTATAATTATGAGTTTTGGTAGAAGCACTAGGAATTTTATAGTAAAAGATAAATTCAACGGGGTCGATTAGAAGATCAATCAATGAACAGTTCTGCGATGAACTTGCGCTTAGTAAGAAAACGTGAATGTTTGAAGGTATTGTTAACAAAACACAAATTTTGGGTGGGACGAAGTTTGCCGGGTCAGCTAGTGTTTATATAAAATTTAACACGAAAATTTGAATATGGGGAAACCTTGCTCTGGGTAGGTACCGGGTTTATTAATGAACGATTTACTTTCAAATTAGGAGAAGATCAGCCGATGAATGAATCAGTTAAATGGTGTTTTTTTAGAAAAGTAAAATATGTTTCATTCATTAACGATTGGAAAGAAACTGTAAACGAAGACTTTCATGGTGTTTAACAAATCAATTCGAGAATAACTAATTACAATATCTTTAAAAAAAATAATATGGTCAATAATATTTATCGAGATCTCAATAATGGGGGATTACTTCGAATTTGTCATTTGTTTGCCTATTTTACATGTGTTAAAGACGAGGTGTTTCCTTGAATTCATTTCCTTATTTAATAGGATTAATCATACTCTTCATAACAATAGCAACTGGATTTTAGCTACAGTAAAATACAGTGTGCGTACATATTTTAAGTAAATTAAGCCTGTTCTATTATTCACAGATTCTAAAATACATATTCAGCGTGTTTGTGTTCAAATAAACTTATTTGTTAGTTACCCACTATCAATCAAATTATGTAAATGTCAATATTTGTAACATAGTTTATTTTTGTCTCTTTTTTTCAGAACCCCGAACGAACAAGCTGCATTATTTACGCCACTGATTCGCCATTAATGGGATAAAAGGTATGCAATAAAGTTAATTACTTTTCATTTCATTACCTGCACCACCAGCAAAGTGAATTGGGCATGGATAATACAAATTGCAATCACGCTCCCCGGATCGACGGAGCCGGGGCTAATTTTTAAATAAAAACATATTTCATTCGCCTCCATCAAATTTCAATTTTCACTCCATAACGATTAATTAATTGATTTTCACCGTATAATAAACACTAGTTGCCGTGCATATCCTCTAGACGGATTTCCCTCGACGGGGAAGGAGGGGCACAAGAGTTTCAATCAGCGCTCGGCAATCGGCTATATTATTGGGAAAGCTATCGCTGTTTTATTGATTTATGTATTTATTTTTTGCTCGGTGTCGCTGCCATTTCCACCTTCGTCTGGATCGAATGATGCAATTTCTTAGTAGCTTAAATATTCACATTTATTGTATCGTCACACGTCGCAGTTTGAAAATTCAGTTCTGATGTTGTTCAATGACACATCAAATACAGTTGACCATAGATATTTTCAAGTGGCAACAACACATCGGATGGAACCCTACTTGAGTGATTGTTCCATTGTATTGATTAGCATCGCTACTTAGCTTTTCTTGAATTTGCAACTTCCTCTAAATTATCGCCGTGCGATAAATAAATCTCCTCCGTCAACCAACCCTTACCCCCCCCCCCCCATATGAGTGATGCGCTCACCACGTTGGTACGATCCACCAGCATGTGCTCATACGAGAGATGTTGGGGCTTTAATTAAGCCGGTAATTACACATGTCCGATGCAGCCTGCCAAAGTCTGTCCAAACCGCGAAAAACTACCCATTTGCAACCGCAACGATAACACAATAGTTTTGTACATTCACAGCTGATGATTCTTTTGGTGTATTGTTTTTTTGTTAACTTTGGATGGTTAATTACCAGTTTGTGCAATGCAATCGGATAGAGTATGGTTGTGACGTTTGAATGGGAGGGATATCCATGCAGCACCACCCTCCCACTCCCTTCGGATGTTTCCTTTGATAGCCGCTGTGGTTGTTAGTTATTCGCAGGGCATTTTAAATCAAATGGCATGTCTGATCGATCCATTAATCAAGGATGCACAATCGTGTGTGTGTTTTTTTCTTCTAGATAATGGAACGTCATGCACCGAAGTTTAAAAGTGATTAATGGATGGAGAAATATGTTCCGGAGAATTATTGTACCCTGGAATTGATATGGAAAAGAAAGTATCCCGAGAACAACGGCTAGCAAAAAAGACGTGATGGAACATCTCCAGTTGTAGTTGCAATTCGCAGCATCGTAGAATTATTATTTCACTCACCCTTGATAATCTGATCACATATCTACACATGATATTTACCCTCTACCGGGACCAAGTTGGGTACATATTACGAATAGGCTTGCAAACAGAGTAGGTAGGTAATAAGGATATATGAACTAACAAGAAATGAAAATGAATGAGAGGCAAAACAAAACAACTATATATATATATATATATATATATATATATATATATATATATATATATATATATATATATATATATATATATATATATATATATATATATATATATATATATCTATATATATAAAAATGGAGTGATGTCTGTCTGTCTGTCTGATTCTTATAGACTCGGAAACTACTGAACCGATCGACATGAAAATTGGTATGTAGGGGTTTTTGGGGCCGGGGAAGGTTTTCGTGATATTTTGAGACCCCTCCCCCCTCTCTAAGGGGGGGCTGCCATACAAATGAAACACAAATTTCTGCATTACTCGGAAATTAACCAAGGATCGAAACCAAAGTTGGCATGTGAAAGTTTTAGAGTGCAATGAATGTTTCTATGATGGTTAGACAGTCCTTCCCCCACTCAAAGGGGGGGGCTGCCATACAAATGAAACACAAATTTCTGCATTACTCGAGAATTAATCAAGCAAATGAAACCAAATTTGGCATGTGGAGGTTCTAGGATGCAATAAATGTTTCTATGGTGATAAGATACTCCTTCCCCCTCTCTTAGAGGGGGCTGCCATACAAATGAAACACAATTTTTTGCATTACTCGGAAATTAATCAATCAAACGAAACCAAAGTTGGCAAGTGAAAGTTTTAGGGTACAATGAATGTTTCTATGATGGTTAGACAGTCCTTCCCCCACCCAAAGGGGGGGCTGCCATACAAATGAAACACAAATTTCTGCATTACTCGAGAATTAATCAAGCAAATGAAACCAAATTTGGCATGTGGAGGTTCTTGGATGCAATAAATGTTTCTATGGTGATAAGATACTCCTTCCCCCTCTCTTAGAGGGGGCTGCCATACAAATGAAACACAATTTTTTGCATTACTCGGAAATTAATCAATCAAACGAAACCAAAGTTGGCATGTGAAAGTTTTAGGGTGCAATAAATGTTTCTATGATGGTTAGACAGTCCTTCCCCCACTCAAAGGGGGGGCTGCCATGCAAATGATACACAAATTTCTGCATTACTCGAGAATTAATCAAGCAAATGAAACCAAATTTGGCATGTGGAGGTTTTAGGATGCAATAAATGTTTCTATGGTGTTAAGATACTCCTTCCCCCTCTCTTAGAGGGGGCTGCCGTACAAATGAAACACAAATTTTTGCATTACCCGAGAATTATTCAAGCAAATTAAACCAAATTAGGCATATGGAAACTTTAGGGTGCAATGAATGTTTCTATGGTGGTTAGATACCCCTCCCCCCTCTCTTAGGGGTGGCTGCCATACAAATAAAACACAAATTTCTGCATTACTCGAGAATTAATCAAGTAAATGGGCGGGACGAAGTTTGCCGGGTTAGCTAGTATATATATATATATATATATATATATATATATATATATATTAGTGTTATCATTGGAATGAAGATTCAAGTTCTACTTAGAAAAATCAATTTTTTTTTTAAACTTAAAATGAGATTGCCGAAGAGAATGAAATTGAGACAAAAAGACGTGAGTAACAATACCCTTTATATTCTCAAATGTGCTAATGGATTTTTGAAATACATCTTTTCTTTAAATATTGATCATTAATTGGAATATTTTTTTCAAATAAATAGTTCGTATAGTTTCTGCAAGTTTCGTACTAATCTGTAAAAGTATAATGAAAACCAATTTAAACTTCATTCATAGTAATTTTAGACGTATTGCATTCTAGTCTGCAAAATGCATCTCCGGCTGGCGGACTAGGTTATGTAATGACGATGATTCATTGTAAATTGTCCGAATTGGTGAGAGAAAAAAGAATGGGTCTATGAATATAATGTCTTGGGCTCAATTAAAATTCATTTTACAGTAAAAATTAAAATACATCCAACGCGTATTCACATTATGTTAACGGTTTTGTCGGGTTTTGTCATAAATCAAGGCGAATGTTTATCGGATTTTGCAAACCGATTATTACCAAAAAATTAGATATACTAAATTAGCATGTGAAGCTGAGTCAGCAGTGATTTTAAAATTTGGTGAATCTAATGCGATTGAGAAATTAAAAAACTATTGTTCGCTAGATGGTCTGTTAATATTGGGAACTTCGCAGACGCTCGAAGAAACTAATAAACATTTTGGTTTATGAAGGCTTAGGATTTTTCAAACCAGCTAATCAATTTGAAACTCATTTCAATCTCAATAATGGATCCCTTGTAAAGAAATTAAAACACTATTTTGAAATCTGTAATTTCTCGACACAAGTTCGGAAATTCTATAACGGAGTAGGGGAGGTGTGTAAAACGAACATGTTAAGATGAACTTCAATTATATCGTTGGAAACGCATGTTTCCCAAAACTTTGATGCAGTTTTTTGCAATTCAGTATACTGTTTTTCTACCTAATTGGCCAAATATTTTACAAATAAAATGTTTTTCAATGTTTTTCACTGAAATTGAAACAGACCGGAAAGTACAACATTTTTTTCGATGCGGGTAATATGGACATATAGTGAGGGTAATATGGACAGGGTTGAAATATATGAAGTGTAGAGGTTTATCGATCGCGCGACGAATAATTTTATTTAACCAAGGTTTGAACTTATCACAAATGTCCGTTAAATGATGAAAAAATCGAATTATTCCACCTACAAGTGATATAGTGCTTTTCAGCAGTATAAACGGTCTGACTCTCAATTAATTTGCTTTTGGTTCCAGTCAGCTTTTAAACAGTCCACATTTGGCAATTTGATTTCCATTTATAGACGCAGAGCATTCTTTAGGAATAGATTAAACAGACTTTTCACAGTCCATCTCACTCTCACTGGCAACTGTCCGTTTTACCCCACCAGTACAATTATTTCAATAATTCAAATTTTCCACTCAAAAAAGGAATTTACTTTTCCGTACATACCTAATATCACTTCTCTGTGAACTCATAAACCAAAATATAACCAACAGCTAAATGAATTTTGATATTAAACCACTCAAAATGATTAATATCGAAGCAGCTAAAATTACATCCACACGCGGAATCATGTATGATTTTCGGTGTTTGTTTCCCTATCCCCTTTTGATCAGTATTCATTGCCATAGGGTGGCTTAAATATTATAGAATAACATGTAGAAGGTGTTCTCATTAACAGAAATCTGAAATTCAAAATGTAACTATACAAATCAACCACCTGTCCATATTACCCCTACTGTCCGTATTACCCGCGGTTCCCCTAAATGTTTTTAATACCACGCACATCATATGATAATGCAATTGGCGATTTCACGCCAACTCACGCCAACTCGACTAGACATTGGTAGCAACATACAGACTGAAGTGAAACTTTGTGAGTGTAAAGACATTGATCGTTTAAGCCATTTAGCATACTTGAAATATTCGAAAGAGAATAAGACTACTTTTTGGAAAGAGCAATTTTTTTTCTTATTTTTTACAAAGAATCATAACTATAATACCTACGAAATTCTGGATTCCAAAGGATGGAATGAAGGAAATTGTTTGAATTTTCATAAAAAAATTCTTTTTTTAATGACACTGAAAGAATAATTATTTTGAAAATTGAAATTCATTTTTCCAAAAAAGTATTTTTTAAATTCTCAAAAAAAATTATATGAATAAACCTTCCAATTTCCAACAAAACAACAATCGGAAGATGTGCAATTTTGCAGGGCAAAAATTTTTCTAACAACAACTTTTTCATGTTTCTTTTGAAAAAAATACAACTAATCCTAATCTCAAAATGGGTTTAAACTCAAGGTAGAGTGTTCAACAAAGGTTTAAATCTAATTAAAATATGAACATTTTTCAAAGAGGTCAACTTTCAACCTTTTACGGTTTCTGGATTACATGGCATTTTTGTATGACGACTCCTGAAAAAAAAAATGTTTTACTCGT
This sequence comes from Toxorhynchites rutilus septentrionalis, assembly GCF_029784135.1. Classification (NCBI taxonomy): domain Eukaryota; kingdom Metazoa; phylum Arthropoda; class Insecta; order Diptera; family Culicidae; genus Toxorhynchites; species Toxorhynchites rutilus. Next base: position 313,167,537 of record NC_073745.1, on the reverse strand, counting down.
AACATTTTGTGCGTGAATTCTCGTGTTTGACAAGTTTTTAACATGTTTCGAAATAGCAAAAAGTTTGCAGGATATGTAAATCGCGATAGTTTATACATTAAAATGTTACGAGTTAAACATTAATAGTTTTTTTAAAAGAAAACATGAAAAAGTTGTTGTTAGGAAAACTCTTTCTCTGTATAAATGCCGATGTATAAATGATCTGTTGGAAATTATAAGGGCTATTCATATCTATTTTTTTCATTTTTAGAAAAACATATTTTTGAGAAAAATGAATTTTAATTTTCACAATATTATTTTTTCAATTAAATTTTTCTTCAAAAAATATTTGATATTTTAAAATGAAAACATAAATAAATTCCTACATTAAATTCGTTAACTAAAATAATGAAGGTCTTATCGTTTTTAAGTGAGATTTTTTTGAAACTGTGAAGTTTTCGTCAACTTTTTTAAGAAAACTATAAAACCATTTTTAGAATTAAAGAATAAAATATAGGAACTTGTTTAAGTTTTCATAAAAAATATCATACAAATTTGATTGCAAATAAAATATTTTGAAAATTGAAATTGATTTTGTTAAAAAATACATTTTTCTAAAGTTCAACAATTGCCCTTACAATTTCCAACAAGTCATGCATTCATCGGAAGATGGGCACTTATGTATTATTATTTACAGCGAATGAGTTTTTCTAACAACGACTTTTTCATGTTTTCTCCAAAAAAAAAAAAAACTATTAATGTTCAACTCGTAAATTTTTATGTATGAATTATCGTGATTTGCATGTTCTGCGATCAATTTTCTATTTAGAAACATGTTGAATACTTGTCACACGCGAGAATTTACACACAAAAATGTTGCTAATAAAACATTACATTACTTGCCATATATTCCAAAAACTGTAAAAGATAGAAAGTTGACCTCTTGGACAAAAATTTTGTCGACTACCCTTAATCCCTATCTTGAGTTTGAATAAAATTAGCATTACTTGTAATTTTTCGGAAGAAAACATAAAAAAGTTGTTGTTAGGAAAACTCTTTCGCTGTAAAAGTGTCCATCTTCCGAAGAATGAATGCCTTGATGGAAATTGTAAGGGCTATTCATGTATTTTTTTTGAGAAATTAAAGAAAAAAGTTTTTGAGAATTTTTGAAATATTTATTTTTGGTGTCGTCAAATTATTGGTATTTTTTTAATAAAAATTTAAACAATTTCCAATTGAAATTACGTTTCACTCTTTGACCAGAATTTTGCAAAATGTTTAGTATATGCAAAGTTGCTTAAATGAACAATGTTTTCACACTCTCAACATTTCACTGCTGTCAACTTTTAAAGTGATTTGGCATGATTTATTTTATATATTATCTTCTATAGATTACAAGCAGCATCAAGGCATCAAGAACAATGAGGATAATTCAGTGAACTTTAATTTTCTAGAATGGAGAAACGAATTTGATCCAAAGTTGTGATGAGAAGTCGATGAGTCTCTAGGAAAACAAAATGAGCACCACCATAACTCACACGAATAACACACATCTTACATGTCAAATATGTCACGGATTTAGGAGAAGTTGGAATAGAATGGAGAAGTTTATAAAAGCAATCATGCCTTATTAAAAAAGTAAAATTTCAAATATATTAAACAGCTTCAAGTTTATACGAATTTGAAAGATCAGACATTTTAAAAAGATTCTGAAATAACTTTGCCCAGGTGGATACCTTATAAAATGTGAAACTATGCATAAGAGGAACGAGTAAATTGAATACAGAGCAGAGATAAATGTTTTACAGGACTCTGATTACACTTCACAAAGATTTTTTTATGAATATTATTGAAGAATATTACTATATGTAAGAAAAAAAGCAAAGTGTAGAATACATGAGAAGAAATAATAAACTTCATTGAAAATTGAACAGTAAGTCAACAACAACACAGGAGATAAATGTAAGAAAACAGATTGAAAAACAGTACAATTGTACGTACTGTCATCCGGCGGTGAAATTGCTGAAACGTATTACTGAAAACAAACATAAATTTTCAGAGGTATTGTGCAATTTAATTTAAAACTTTTTTAATCTGACGTGTTCAATAATCTGAAGGTTTTGTTTTGTCAATGGCTCTCAACGAATCACTTATTAAATTGCATGAAAATTAATATTTTCTGAATAGCATTTCCGTTTCCATAGTTAACTATGGTGAAGAAACATATTTTCAATACACCAAAGCAATATTCATGGACGCTAATGTTATTAATGCATTTCTAGTCAATACTTGATACTTATTCATAATTAAATACTTAACTATTAATAACTGTTCAAACAAGTGATAAAAAAATTATTTTACAAAAAAGGACCACGATCCTGAAAAATCCCAATAAACATAGATTGATCAATTTCACCCCGAAGCTACATTTTGAAATTTTTTCTGAAATTTTTTCAAATTAACGGTTAATGATTCTTGAACAAAACTTTTCATTACGTTTTGTGGCCTTAGCACCAGTAGTAATTTTAAAAATAATTTAGTATAAATCTAACAAAAAAAAACAATCGGAAGTATTCACATGATTTCTGAAAATAGTGATCAATTTGCTACCGGTTTACGGTATATAATCATGTTCAAACACAGCTTATAATCATAAAACAACATAATTCCCATATATTAGACGCAAAGAGAGAGAAAATCAAGAAAACATTATTACTAGTGGGTATCATTATAGCGATTTTTATATGATAAACAACACAACACAACAAAGTTTAGCTGAATCAACAACATCAAACAATAATATGGAAGACATAGGTGTGAAAAAAATGATTATTTGAAATCATATGAATTTATATCTATATTTATAAAAATGGATTTCTGTCTGTCTAGGTTGCTGAACAACTTGAGAACTAATCAAACAAATGGAATCAAAAACTTAGCATATAAAGGTTTTAGGGATCGATAAACGTTTCTATGGTGGTTCGACACTCTTCCCCTCTCTCTAAGGGGAGGCTGCCATACAAATGAAACACAAATTTCTGCATAAATCGAGAACTAATAAATCAAATGGAGCCCAATTTTGGATGTGAGGGTTTTTGTGTACGAGAAATGTTTCTATGATGGCATGACACCCCTCCCTTCTCTGGAATGACATTGACCATAACACATATTTCAACCAAACATGACAATTGAAAATTTTCGGAAAACTCTGGAGGAAAATGGGAAAATTCGAAAAATTGATAGATTGGTGGTAGATTAGAAGATCAATGTGATAACGAGAAATAAATTTTGGGCGGGACGAAGTTTGCCGGGTCAGCTAGTGAGATATAAAATTTGATTGCTATAAGATTTGAAATGTTCGAATTTAAGTAAATCATTTCTTTTCACATATTCTTGCGGCTTTCAAAAAACTTAAACAACCGTGCGACACTAGTAAATGAATTCCGATTGAGCAGATATTTTGCATGTTTTTCGTAAGAATCGACACTTTTAAGAAAGATCTGTTTGAAAATTCGAAGGCCACTTTTTCCCATACATCTATTGGCACTCTAGTGTGCAGTCTATTATGAGAAAGGGCTCCCTCAACATGTGCCAAAGATTATATTGGGCTGTTCGGAATGTTTTCTATGAATTTTGCGAAGCGTCCCAAAGGAACAAAAACACGCAAACCATCGAAGCTTTTCGATGTTTAATTCTAATAAAAATAAAATTTATTGTTAAATTTATTGAAAAAAATCGTAGCCCTAAACTATCGATGCGGTTGCGTGCTGGACACCTCCATAGATATTCTATTTCAAAATTGATAGATTTCTTCTTATTTTCCATCAATTTGATGTTACGTTGTAGGAGAATTGCGCTTTGTTCAGTTATTCCTACTGTAAATAATAATAACACTAACAAGCGATTTAGTATCCATAAAATGTCGAACCGAATCGAGCATGTCTTTTTCGGAGCCCCGTAATATGACTATAACATGGATTATTACATAATCCACCATAATGGCTTCAATCAATCTTAAAGCTTCAACCGGGAGAAACGATTCTCCCCAACAATTTAAACGCCTGCCAAATTAACTTGGTGCAGTGTTTCGAAGCAAACGAAGCAAACCAACCCCGCTTGTGGACTGATTTATTCGTCATGATATGTGAAGAAAGAAGACGAACGAAAAAAATAATAGTCCCACAATCTGGGTCACTCACGTTTCTGGGTAGAGACCGTCGTCGCGTTGCAGGGTGGCGTGAATTTCCCTCTCACGCATCGGCGGGCGGATGCGATGACGGCGCAGCATTCGTAAGCATGGCTTCTCGCCAAACGAGGTCAGCGTTTGTTTGGTGCCCTGTGTAATATGAAGTCCACAGTCAGCAAAAAAAAAACAACATGTTACACTAAAGGGTGTGTCACATCAAATTGCATCACGGAAAAAACGCTGTAGAAATTCAATTTTTAGGAATTATATCTTCAGCTTTCGCTTATAATCAGATAAGAGTGTATAGATCACGTTGGCCATGCTTCACTGTCAATTTTTCGTAAATTTGGAAAAATGTCGTCGAACGAAAAAGAGCGTCGTGAATTAATCCTGCGCACTCATTTCGAGAATCCGGAGATGTCACATCGGGACATCGGTAAGATGCTGGGAATCGTCCAATCCACGGTCAGCAGAGTACTAAAACGATACTTCGAGAACCTAACCATCGACCAGAAGGTGAAGAACGGCAAAAATGGATGCTCCGTCAGTGAAAAAGACGTCAAAGCGGACTTTCGTCAGCTGCCGGGCCTGTTGTTCTTCTCCGCAGAGGACAAATTCAGCGTTCCGGAGGAGATTCGCAAGCAGAAACTATCCAAGTTTGCCAAAAAGTACATGGTGTGGCAAGCGATCTTGCGGAAAGCGGAGCGCCCCCTTCGTGATGACCGGCACGGTAAACGGGCAGGTTTACCTTAAGGAGTGCCTACAGAGGCGCTTACTACCACTATTGAAGCAGTACGAGGGCCCGACCATCTTCTGGCCGGATCTCGCTTCGTGCCACTATTCAAAGGACGTGTTGGAGTGGTACGAAGCCAACGGGGTCACCTTCGTGCCAAAGGAAATGAACTCGCCCAACGCGCCGGAGCTTCGCCCAATAGAGAAATATTGGGCGATTATGAAGCAGGCCCTCCGGAAGAACCCAAAAGTTGTCAAATCGGAGGCGGACTTCAAGAGAAAATGTATTTCTGTTCAAAAAAAAAACTACAACCTGACGTTGTACAGAACCTTATGGACGGGGTAAAGAGGAAGGTGCGAGCATACGGGCTTGGGCTCGAAGTATGAATAAAAAGAAAATTCCAAAAGTTGTTTGATAGTTTTTATTTTACTGTCTAAAATTTTCAAAAGGATCGGTCTACTGGGCGAATTTCTACAGCGTTTTTTCCGTGATGCAATTTGATGTGACACACCCTTTATTAACTTAGTTTAGCGTCATCTTGTGGCTCGTGATGGGCACTTTTCTAAGCTGTGACGGTTGAAGACGGTCTCCATTCTACCAGCTGAAAATCAGACGAAAGTTTTCAGCTAATTTGCGACCGCAGATTGCACAACTCTTCGCTAAGAGTTTGAATGCTATTCATCGTTTTGCGCGCTGAATTCACTCGAGCGTCACGAGGAGAACGAATACGTCCGGCGCTGGCATCCTCAAACCATTGGCCAGGCTCGCGTCTGGGCCATTCAACGCGGATCTGAGTTTCAATAATTACTCCCAGACCGGTCTGTGAAAAGGGGGCTTATTTCATTAAGAAGGATAGCTAACTTGTAATAATGTAGTCAATATTTCTGCGGTGCGAAAACCGGGTGTCGGGTTGTAACGACACTGTGGTTGTGGTTTTTCTTGACGAATGAATGTGGGCAGATGAATTCACTTCTCTTTTCAATGCAAAGCACAACTGGTTATGGGTGGTTTTTGTCAGGCAGCTCTGAAATTATTTTATTTTATTTTGTTGAAAGTTATATGCTATAGCCATACCAACAACGAATCCTATTAGGCCTATCATTTGATTTTTAAAAGTTCTAGTAACATTCTAGATTACTACGAATCGAATCATGCTCGAGAGCCGCGTAGCATTTTGTACTTCTGGTACGATTTGCGATTAAATACCACTCTAATTTACTCCAAACTTTGAAAACTAGAAAAAACGGCTAAACGTATGAATATGAAACGTTCACAGATGTTTGGGTAATCATGCTATAAATTTGCCTACAAACATTAGAATTTACTGTGATATTTGCTGAATTACAGCAGATTTTGTAAAGCACTATAAAATCCTGTTTTAGGCACTTTTTTTAAATCAAATCAAAATTTTTCGTCAAAGATACAAATTATCCTTGTGCAGAATTTATTGGAGTTTTCAAAACTGAAAAATCTTCGAAAATACTGAAAAGAACTATATATGGGTTATATCCAGCGTTGCCAATGTTCCAGTTTAAACTGGATTCTTCCAGTTGTTTTTGCTCGATCCAGTCAAACAGTCAAACCCTAAAATCTTCCAGTTTTTTTAAATATTGTCCAGTATTATCCAGTTTTTTTTATTTTTTATGTGGGCTTCAGTTTTACCAATTTTATATGAAATAAATTCACAAAGCATAAATATTATCCCTCCCTTACCTTTCCTATTCCTTGACCAATTTTATACAATTTTCGTTCAATCGATCCTTGGTGTATTTAACTTGGATCGATCTTTTTCTTCTATTACACACTCTCAATGTTATTTTTCTCCTGCTTGCACTTCCGAGTTCTACCATTTCAGCAACGACTGGTGCAATATTCAGAACAAGAAATTTTACCCAATTTGGTTCATAGAGCCCGCGTGCTATGCTGGCTTCGAGTTTATATAAACCTCAGATGTTATAGGTCCTCCAAATCATTCCGAAAATCAGAAAATCATAAGGTCAATGTGCTCCATTGACTATAATTGATATGAATATGGAACTCAAGTAATTTTACTTCCGTTTACATCCGTTTACAGTAATCGACCATTCGATGGAATGAAAATCCATGAAATGAAATCCAATCCATTAAAATTCATAGCGTATACACTTTATAGAACTCCATTCGTGACTGCGGAGAGTTATCTTTAGAAAATTTGAAAATGTAACCGAAAGAACTCTAAAGCCAATCGGCCCCGAGATATATTCCGTTATCTATATCGAACTCCAACCCCGAAGGAGGGGGGGGGGGTGTTTAGTTATCTGTTGGAAATTTGAGATTCAGAGAGAGCTCCTCTAGAAACAATCGTCCTGAAAATATGTTTCATTATGCGGGAGGAGAGTTATTTTTTGGTTATCTTGAGAAGAGTTATATAACCAATATTCCCGGTGACATGTTCTTTTATCAATCGCGCGTATTATGTAGCGACCTTCAATCGCGACGGTGAAGTCAAACCATAGATAACAGCTATTACAACCGTCCTCCTTAAGGACTTTGGGCCCTCTGCTATGGTTCTCAATAGTTTTGAATTATTTTCCGGACATGCTCGCCTAGAGATCCGTCATTTGCCGGCGTAGTTTTTCTTATTCCACATTATTCGTGAGTGCGAAAAAGATAGTAACCAAAAGCGACACTACATAAATGTCAAAATTCGAGTTAGAAGTAAAAGAAACGATGATTTAGGTTAGGTTTGATGTAGTGATCTAGAATCAGAAACCATGTCCCCATGTTTTATTCAAATAAAACAGTATTCTCTAGAGGCTCAAGAAGACAAGATACTCAAATATTGTTTTACTGTAATGCTTGAGTGGTGGGAAAGGAATGGTTAATAAATGGTTTATTTCGTTATTTCATGAACTGAATGTAATACGACAAGAAGCTTCGAAGTAAATTTTATTTCTCCAGCGCTGGAGTAGGTAAAAATGATTTTAAATAAATCAAAGCCGAACTTTTTAAAATGAAACAATTTTTCAGGATCCATTTTTCTTCCAGCTCTTCCAGTTTTTTAGAAAAAAATATTGTCAACCCTAGTTATGTGTATGATATAACCGCAAGGTTGACGTAGGACTGCCGTTGGCTCAGTAATCATTTGTGTTTTTTTTTCAATTAGCAATAATCGCACCTCGTTGTTCGTCATTGGGTACGATATCGCCGCTGCGCGGATCTGTATTTTGTGTGTGTTGATCGATGTGTTGAAATTATCGATTAAACTAGTGAATAAATGAAACAATTTACGAATTCAGTTGCAAATAAATCCTAATTAAGGTCAATTCATGTATTATGGTAGTAGTTATCGTAGCAAATAGTTATCAATATTTTGCCTAATCATCGAACGGTATGCGTAGAAATGCAAGCGAGTACAAAAGTACCCGCAACCTGCAACCATTTTGTAAAGCCGATTTCCCGATTTCTCCATAGATTAGAAATCTGTGTTAGGGAAACATTCAGATTTGAGGAAACACAAGCGAGTGCAGAAGTAACCGCAGCTTGAACACGAACGCAAAATCAAAGCAATTGGAGAAACCGTCATCGCAAATACATGCAGGCTGTGATTTCTTCTACTCGCTTGCAAATGCGCTCGAGCAAAGTAATATTGGCGCATTCGGTTCCCGTGATGCAATTGAGACCAAGGGCATCAGTTTCTATATTGCCACTGCGTGGAGAGGTCATGGAAATCCTTCGGAGCGAATGTATTCGTTTTCGCATACATTTGAAAAATCGGTTGAGTGTCCCGTGAAGCAATCGCAACCAAGAGCATCAGTTCCTATTAGAGATGGGCAAAACAGTTCACTTTGATGAACGGTTCAGTCACTAACAGTTCATCTAAGTGAATCAGTTCTTTTGAACCGCTCTTAGCTCTTTCGGTTAAGCGGTATTAAGAACAACATAGAATGTTAGCTGCAACCCAACATCAATAGACAGCTATTCATTGATATCTTTGGATTGGATAGTGTACGTACGGAATTTATATTTTTGAAATTTAGTCCTTCAAAAGCCGCAAACTGTATGTGAAAATATGTTTATCGGTCGACAAAAGTATATTTAATAATTTAATGCGAACAAAATATATGCAATTTTTCATATTTTCTGTTTGGACAATACACAGGTTCCATGTAAGATCATATTTCATTCAGAGAAAAAATACAAACCATCATGATAACACGTACGCGCAATAGGCCAAACAATGGATTGAAAGCAACGAAGAAACTTTTTTTGATGTGGGACTACGTCTAACCGGAGTATATGGGGGGTAAAATGAAAACCTAAACACAGAACATGCAGGAAAAAATGAAAGATTCCGAATGCTTATAACTCGAACATTTCTTACTGGATCGGAAAGATGTTTGCATCAATTGATAGGGAATATTTCTACGCTTCTATCGCAATTAATAAAATGTTATTTTTCATTAGATAAACAATTGAATAACTGTAAAATGTTAAGCGTTATCTAAACGGCATAACTGCCTCATTTTGATTGGCCCGATCTACGATTTCCCTAACACAGCCATCAAACCCAAGCAGCCTTGGGTAAATCAGCATTGCAAATACATGAAAGTCGGGGGTATTTTTGTTCCGACTGAAATGTGTTTCCTAACATAGACTTTAAATCCAAGGAGCGTGGGGAAATCAACATTGCAAATACATGAAAGTCGGGGGAATTCTTGTTCCGACTGAAATATGTTTCCCCAACACAGACTTCAGAACCAAGGTGTCTGAGGAAATTGGCATTGTAAATTCATGCAAGTCAGTGGCATTTTTGTTCCGACTGAAATGTGTTTGCTTAACACAGACTTCAAAACCAAAATGTCTGGGAAAATCGGCTCTGCAAATAAATGCAAGCTTCGAGTACTTTTGTACTCGCTTGCCTTTGTGCAAACTTCTTCTTCTTTCTTTGTTTTTAAGAGGCTTTAAACTTTGCAGTTCATTCGCCTCTAATGTGCAAACTAGAATATGTTTCTTTAACACGGTCTCCTAAACTTAGCAACCTGAGAAAATCGTGCAGACACTAGAGACGAATGAACTTTCAAGTTTAAATCCTTTATAGTATAAAAAGTAGAAGTTGAAGTTTTTGATTCATGCAAGTCGGGGGTATCTTTGCATCCGCATTTTTTTTGCACTCCGCAAAGTGTTTTCCTAGCACGGATTACAAAAGCGGGTACGAACACAATGCTTTGGCTCGGTTATTCATTATTGTATTGAAGGATATACCTTCATATCTTCCGCTCATTGAATTTCTACGCATACCACTTGATGATTAGGCAAAATGTTGTTAACCATTTGCTGCGATAACGCCTATTCATTAAACAATATGCGTTCGACATACATGTCAAAATCGGAACTGAGTGCCTGAAGTTCATATAATCAAGCGAATTCGCGGTTCGATAAGTACGTACACTTGAGAGATGCAAACTTCAGAAGCAAATGTAAAATAAAATAATCGTTTGAAAATTCTCCCGTTGAAACGAGCATAGTCGTTTCAAATAGAGTTTAAGTAGATTTGACGCCTAGTAGTAGACAACCTTTTGGAATCAGACTTAAGTGATAAATCGATGTAGACTCCATATTCAAAAAATGACGCGGTGGGAATTAAGTCACGAACAATATTCGTGAAACCGGAAGCAGTAAGGAAAAAGGACAGAAAAAAAGTATTCTAGAATATTCGATAGGTTTCGAATTCACGAAACAAAACCGACTCGATCTTTTCCTTCTGAGCCGCCGAGCGAATCAGTTGATTCTTGGAGTGTTAAATTTCAATAGTTGTTTTGGTGAGATAATATTTAGTCAAGTAAAGTTTTGTGATTTAATTAGAAATTCCTATTCCAGAAATTTTCGGAGTTTTTTTTAAATAAAAATCGTGAGTTTGTGTGGAATCAAAAAAACAATAGAAGTGAGTCATTTATAGAATTAGACAATAGGTTTTTTGTGTAATTTTAATTTTATTTGTGAATAGGATTATTGTAGAACAATTCTACAAGAAATACGGTTGCAGCAGTTTTTGCGCACCAAGTGAACGGAGGTAAATTTAAAACTAAAAATAAAATATGTATTTTCGGTAGAAGACAGGGCATTAATGACACCATTAATTTATGTAGCCTTGTGGCTCCGCGTCCGGAGTTTATTCAATTCATCATTGTGAATCGGTGCGTCGGTAGAATCCCCCGGAGTGGCCTATCGCCTCGTAGTTGCGTACTACTATAGGCCATTCTGGAGTGCGTTGGTCATCGGTGAGGAAGCTCGGTCCCACGGCTGCCGTACGCTACAAACGGCAACACTCCACCATGGTTTTGCCTCAGTCAAGGGAAAAGGCTGCCAACGCCAGCGAGATTCCTGAAAACTCACGTCGGTGAGCGGAACGGTGTGCGAGCGCATCAGCAAACATCAGGCTGCTCCATCGTTCCATCACCGGTGCTGCAACGTCATCGTTCGATTCGTGAGTACCCTGCAACAAAAGTGTGCGCACACAAACCCCTCCCAAGTAGGGAAAACCATTATAGAAATAGGATATACACATAGAGCATGGCTAAGCGCGACGTCATCGTTAGGAGTTAGGTTTAATTTGGAAAAAATAGACGATTGAAAGAAGGAAAGTTTCTGGATTAGTTTTTTTTTTTAATTTTACTTAATTTTTAGTGAGGTAATCTAACTGATTTGGTCGATTTGGTTGTTTCCGAAATCGAAACTTTCGGATCGGTTGTAAGTTGGTCGGTAAGTTGGTTGAAAGGTCAATTGAAGGTGGATACTGTCGCGTGGCCATGCGAAAACGTTAGTCCGGGCAACCATAACTTTGAATCCCGACAGAGGGCCGTGGTCCTCTGGCGCGAAAGTCGGAGATTTTGAAGACCCGAGCAGGATCCCCCTTACACCGTTCACAAACCGTAAAAGGGCTGTCATTAAATTTACTATCACAATGCATGAATTGACCTTACATGACATTTCACAAACTTTTTACTTACAAATCAAATATATTGAATTCAATTGAATTCGGGAATTGTTTCATTCCATCAAAAATTTAATCAATACAAACAAATGATTGATAAGCTAAGGTAGTCCCACGTCAACCTTGCGGTTATATCATAGATATAACCCACCCATTTTTTTTCTTAACTTGCCCTCACTATGAGATTTCATGTTACCTAATTCATGAATCGTTCCAGCTTTCCCGGATTTTTTTCTGATAATCAGGAAGTATATTAATATTACGCGGAATTGAAAGAATACATGAAATTGAAAATATATAGCTTTGCCTTTAAAGCTACGAAAATCTAATTTAATTTTTAACCCAAAATTGAGTATACATTAACAAAATAAACCTTGCGTTACATGCATTTTGCTCATAAATGACAATATTGTTTTATTTTTCTTACAAGCGTTCTCGTTATATTAATCTATTCCGTCCAGCACAAATCGGTTCAGCTGCACTCGTCCGTTCGCAAACAGTCCGCCCGCAACAAACACTTCGTTCTCACACAGTTCGTTCCCAAAAAGTTCACTCTTAATCAGTTCGCTCTCAAACAGTTCGTTCCCAGACAGTTTACTCTTAATCAGTTCGTTCACAAACAGTTCACTCTCAATCAGTTCGCTCTCAAACAGTTCCCTCGCAATCAGTTCGTTCTTAACCAGTTCGTTCACAAACAGTTCACTCGCAAACCGTTCTTTCGGAATCAGTTCGTGGATAGAACTACCGTTCTTTGAAAAAGAACGACCGTTCGTTCACTCTTTTCGGCGAACTAATTCTTTTGTACCGTTCGTGAACGGTTTGCCCATCTCTAGTTCCTATGTTGCCACTGCGTGTGGAGGTCATGCAGAATGTCATGGAAATGCGTCGAAGCAAATAAAGGGTGTGTCACATCAAATTGCATCACGGAAAAAACGCGGTAGAAATTTAATTTTTAGGAATTATATCTTCAGCTTTCGCTTATAATCAGATAAGAGTGTATAGATCACGTTGGCCATGCTTCACTGTCAATTTTTCGTAAATTTGGAAAAATATCGTCGAACGAAAAAGAGCGTCGTGAATTAATCCTGTGCACTCATTTCGAGAATCCGGAGTTGTCACATCGGGACATCGGTAAGATGCTGGGAATCGTCCAATCCACGGTCAGCAGAGTACTAAAACGATACTTCGAGAACCTAACCATCGACCGGAAGGTGGAGAACGGCAAAAATGGATGCTCCGTTTGTGAAAAAGATCACAAGCGCGTAGTTAAGCAGTTTAGACGTGATCCGAGAAGTTCGGTCCGGGATGTCGCCAATAAGCTGAATTTGTCAAGTTCATTCGTCCAGCGGACCAAGCAGCGGGAGGGCCTGCGTACATACAAGGTTCAGAAGGCTCCTAACCGCGACGAAAGGCAAAACATGGTGGGGAAGACGCGAGCCCGGAAGCTGTACACCGAAATGCTGACGAAGCCGCATTGCCTGGTAATGGACGACGAAACCTACGTCAAAGCGGACTTTCGTCAGCTGACGGGCCTGTTGTTCTTCTCCGCAGAGGACAAATTCAGCGTTCCGGAGAAGATTCGCAAGCAGAAACTATCCAAGTTTGCCAAAAAGGACATGGTGTGGCAAGCGATCTGCTCTTGCGGAAAGCGGAGCGCCCCCTTCGTGATGACCGGCACGGTAAACGGGCAGGTTTACCTTAAGGAGTGCCTACAGAAGCGCTTACTACCACTATTGAAGCAGCACGAGGGCCCGACCATCTTCTGGCCGGATCTCGCTTCGTGCCACTATTGAAAGGACGTGTTGGAGTGGTACGAAGCCAACGGGGTCACCTTCGTGCCAAAGGAAATGAACCCGCCCAACGCGCCGGAGCTTCGCCCAATAGAGAAATATTGGGCGATTATGAAGCAGGCCCTCCGGAAGAACCCAAAAGTTGTCAAATCGGAGGCGGACTTCAAGAGAAAATGGATTTCTGTTCAAAAAAAACTACAACCTGACGTTGTACAGAACCTTATGGACGGGGTAATGAGGAAGGTGCGAGCATACGGGATTGGGCTCGAAGTATGAATAAAAAGAAAATGCCAAAAGTTGTTTGATAGTTTTTATTTTACTGTCTAAAATTTTCAAAAGGATCGGTCTACTGGGCGAATTTCTACAGCGTTTTTTTTCGTGATGCAATTTGATGTGACACACCCTTTAGATTCGTTTTTGCATTTACAAAATCGATTACGTCTCGCGTGATGCAATCGCAACCACGAGCGGAGACTATTCTCCGTTAAGCATTACACATTTCTGCCAACGTGTTACAAGCTTTTTTTAAACCGTCACTAATAAAATCTTCCGACTTTTCTCGAATCTACGACGCGATAGCTACCTTCACCTCATTTTCCGAGCTGTAATGATTACCCTTAAGGTCTCTCTTGATTAGAGGAAAAATAAAATCGCAAAGCGCAAGGTCTAGATAATACGGGGAATTGATGGAATTGATTCAAACTTTACATTTTTTAGAGCCTCTTCATTTGCACGCAAAGGGTGTTAACGAGCGTTGCCGAGGAATAGATTCATTTTTTGAGCGTTAATAATTATTGTACGGCTCAATGAAATGGTATGATAATCACCTTATTCGAAAGATAAAATGTCTTAGCGTTATATGTTTGTTACTTATTGAATGCTAAGACAACGGTAGTCCTACGTCCACCTTGCGGTTATATCACAAATATAACCCACTTCTAGTTTTTTTTGTTTATTTTTGTAACCCAGATACTTATGCTTCGTCAAATGCTAATGAACAGTGGCTTTAGACATATTTGGTGAAGTTACGCGTATCGCTTACCGATGAGTTCTCCACCATCAATGGCGACACGAACTTTCCGGGCAACCCGATAGCTTATTTAAAATATCTAAATTTTAAGTGTTTCGCTTCAAAACTATCATGCATCTCTATTGGTTAAATGTAACTGGATTGAAGGTTGTGGATCCACTTACTAAGCGAACGATCGTGAGTTCAGTCCCAGGATTCTCCATTGACAGCAAATGAACTTTATGCACATAAAAGGAAATGTGTTTTTTGTGTTTTTAATTTAGGTTAACGATTCAGTAACCTTTTTCGGTTATTTTATCAAGATTTCCTCTCACGTGTCTTCCCACATGCTTGGGTTCTTTTCTAACTAAACGGATGAATGCGTTCTCGCGAAACATCAAACCGCATCGAATTTCCTCCCGTGGCAAAGTTAGAAAAAAAACCTTCAAGCTTCAGAAAACAAACCAACAATGAAGGACAGCCCCTCAAACTGCAGCCAACCGTACGGCGTGAAGTTTTTTCGCCACCATAGCTGTGACAATCGGTATCTACGGCCGAGGCTTGAAATGCCAACACTTTGCATTGACATTTATGTGTGTCTGCGACGGATTGGTGAACCTCGCTAAAATCGACACCGTTTCCCCGAGCAGACAAAATCCTACGGAAGCTTATTGAGCATCAGCAACAACAGCAGAGACGAAATGGTGGAGCTGATGCAGATGACACCACCTGCTTCCGAACCACCCCCGACCAGGTTCTTTCTCGTCCACCAATCTATTATTAACCGCAGTATTGAATTCAACTCGCGACACGCTGTAACTCCGGTTCGACCGACAAATCCGCATCGAAATGTAGTTCGATGTCGTCAAGGGTTTGCAGCGAGTAAAGGAAGTCATCTTTCCGCTGCCGTTTGATGCAGGATCTCATTAAATTGCACCACAAAGCATCGTTTCGCTGGTTCGTATGGGAATAAAATATGAATCGCATGTTTCGAGATTCGAGGGAGAGAGAGAGACTGAGGCAAGGAAACCCGAGACACCCCGTTGTCTACGAGGGTGGAAATGCGGGCAGCCAGGCTGGAGGCGAACTTTGCGATCACAATTTGATGATAAATTGAACTGCTCGTCGGAGGCTAGGCAACGATTTTGTGTGCTGCTTAGGAAGGTTGGATTCCGGGCATGCTCTCCACATTTCCTCGTATCACGAACGAACGGATGGAAAATTTTGTTCAATTTCCAGTTGAATACAAATTGTGCACATATTTCGCCTCGAATGCAAGCAAGTTTCTTTCGTCCCTCACCACCACACAAAAGAATCCAAAACACAGAGAGGCACAGCAGAAAACAATTTTAGATTGATATTTTTGTCTAGCATTACAGGTAAATTAAATCTGATCTTTTATGCATGGCTGATGCTTTTTCCGTTTTCGTCTCAGATCCTTGGCATCGGTATAACACTCGGAACGCCCCCGCAGGCCTACGAATTCCGCTCGTTCTCGATTTTCTAGATGTTGGTTTTTTTTTTCTTATTTATTTTGAACAAGAACGCTCTTCCTTTGCAATGTATGTTATTGCTTCGAGCGAAGCCAACCGAATAAATGTATACGAACGAATCCAACTTGAACTGTTGCTATCATTATGTGTTGGTTTGATATGGCACAACTGCATTTCCCGGATGTAGCCGAAGTCGAAGTTTCTGCTCTGGAGTGCTTTATTGCAAGTCAATCATTGTTTCCATTAAGCTGCTGGGGCATCCAATCTCTGTTGGTTGTTGTTTTTCTCTCTGATATTGAAATTCGGATGCACTTCCCCAGAAGCAGCATGTATGCAGCTTGTAGTTTTGCATATTTTAAGTATTAATTCCACTTGAGGAAAGTTGAATGTGCATTGCTGTAATGAGTCGGGTATTACTAATGCGATCCGGAAATATGTAAACCAGAAGTCAATGTCAATGGTCAATATTCAGTTTGATGCAAATTGTACAGCCGGAGGTACAATTGACTCGGATAAATTTTGAGCGAGCAGCTGACGGAATTGTTCACTATAGCAATGAAGTACTTAACAATTTCGGCTCGAGTGCAACACAATTCATCCAGTGTCTGTGGTTTTTCGACAAGCAAAATATAACCTATAGAACCAGC
This sequence comes from Toxorhynchites rutilus septentrionalis, assembly GCF_029784135.1. NCBI lineage: Eukaryota > Metazoa > Arthropoda > Insecta > Diptera > Culicidae > Toxorhynchites > Toxorhynchites rutilus. The sequence goes on along the minus strand of NC_073745.1, from coordinate 313,150,727 downwards.
TGCAGGTTCCACAATATTGATGCGTTCAGAAACTGAAACAGATGCGATGTTATTGTTACACGGCTTTTGTAACTTATGTATCCTCATGTTAATTTTCTGTTATGCGCTTTAGAGTCGATTACTTTGAGACAAATGTTTTTCGACAGCAAGAGTTTATTAGGGTTCATGAAGTCTGAACGGCATACGGTCTGAAAGGTGGCTGAATTAAATGAATTTTAAAACTGCATGAAGTTGATGAAAAAAAAATTCTGAGGTTTTTTCATTTAATTATATCTTTTTCTTCAAATAAATACCAATAACCCCTAAAAACACACAATAGCAATATTACAGAATCGTGCACAGTTTGTGAGTATACGAGTTACGATTTTGCACGTGAGTCCAGGAGTGTTGATTGTTGTTTTTTATAATTTTCCTATTTTTCGATAGTCTAATAACTGTTAATTCTTCCTGATAATTGTTGTTTTTATACCAAGAAAATGATTCATATTTCTCAATTTCTCGATTTCCTTGTTTTAATAATTTTCATGTTTCTTATATTTGTATTTTCTCCTTTATTGTTCTGTTATTTTTCAAACTTTCAGTTTATCATTCTTATTAAACTTTTTGTTTTACTAGATGGTAGATTTTTTTTTCAATTTTCAGATTCTATAAATATCTCCGATTCCAATTTTTTCCTCAGTTTTTTTCCAAACTTTTCTATTTTATTTTATCTTTTTGGTGTTTTTTCTTCATAACATTTCAGACCTTTCCGATTCTCCGATTGTGAGACAATTTTATACAGCGCGGACTCGATTATATACCGTCTCCGATTTCTTTTCAATGTATATAATCGAGTCAAAAAAATAAAAAAAATTTATTTGTTTTTAATACGCATATGTTTTCGTTTATTGAAAATAATAGAAGAATTTAATTTTTGATTCATCCCCTTAAAGTCAGAAAACACCTTTCTCATATGAAGAAAAATATTTTTTTCCAGAATCTCTCAGGAGGTGATAGATGATCATATTTGATGGAAAAAATCTTCTACATATATGTTCGAATTTCAACCAAGACAGAGTTACAGAACTTTAATTTTTGTTTCGGCTCTGTTGCCTCAAACTGGCTCCACACTAAAAAGTATGCTATGTAAGCCAACTCTGTTGCTCTTATTTGAAAGATGATACAATTTTGTACAGGATACAATAGTGGAACATTTGAATAAGTGTATTTAAATAACAATAACTAACTATGTTACAGTTTGATAAAACATATTATATCGAGTCCAAAATTATACATAATCGAATCACATATAATCGACTCTGTGTAAATCGAGTCCGACTTGCATTTCTTAGTTTTTTTATGTTTGTGTTTCATTATTGTTGAAAATTCCTTTGATTCTAAATTCCTTTAATTTTTTTTAATTTTAGAATTGTCATTTCTAATTTTCTTTGAATTTTTCTAAATCTTCTGACGTACTTAACTTTTCGAAGTCGTTCACTATTTCTAATTTGTTTCAAATTTTCAAATGTGGTTATTTTTTTTTGAACAGGACACTTCTAAACATATTCAACAGGGGTTTTTGTCTAATCATATTCAAACGCTTTCCATTTTCTAATTAATAATATTCCATGGAATTTTTAATTCTATCTTAATAATATCTGATTCCCATTTTCAAAATCGTTTAAAATTTACGATTTAAAAATATAGCATTTTTATATTATTTCTTTGATTGTCTCTATTTTGTTATTTTATTCATTTCTCAGAATTCCACATTGTATAATTTTTCAGTTTTTTGGATTTAAAATTTATTTTATTCTTCGATTGATTTCACTCCAAACCCGTGTAGAATTTTGGTTTCTTTTTTATAGTTATTTATATTTTAAAGACATTTTGATTTCTTTCTGATCAAACAAATATTCTAATTTCCTGTTTTAATGCCAAAAATTGTTTTTATTTGAATTTCTCAGATTTTTATATGTTTCGTTTATTCTATTTCTCTAAATTACATCATTTATGTTTCAAAGTTTCCCCATTTTTGTTTTATTAACTTGTTTGCTTTTTTCCTGAAATTGGCATTGATTTTTTCAGATATACAGTGAAGTTGCTTTTTACGCGGTTTTTTCACTAGGCAATTTACGCGGTATATTTTTACGCGAATTTCTGAATTTACACATTTTTTTTCACGCGGATTTTGGAATTCACGCGGAGGGCGAAATTTACGCGGTGATGTGAGTTTTCACGAAAAAGTTTGTTTTGTATCACTGACAAGTAGAAAAAAAATGAGAAACAGGTATCATGATTGTAACAGGCAAAAAATTTACTTAATCAATAGTTAAAATATGGGTTGCATTTTAATCTTATAATTCACTTTCTTTTTCTATGCGCCACGTATCCCCCGCGTAAAAAGCGACTCCAGTGTATATAATTTCAGTGATTTTTAAAATTTTTTTTTCCTAAACTTCATTTTCTATTTTAAACATTTAGGATTTTTCATATTTTTGTCGGATTTTTCGATTTTTAAATTTTAAATTTTTAAATTTTCTTGGGTGTTTCAATTTTATTACTAGTTTTTTTTTCATTTATTTGTTTTTTTTCTGATTCTGATTTTTAATATTTTTTATGATAAAATTTTGTATTTTTCGAATTATCGGATGTATTTGATTTTGCACATTATATGTATTTATTTTATTTCTTTGAGTATTCCTATTTTGTTATTTGTTTTATTTCTCAGAATTCCAGTTGATATACTTTGCAAATTTTTTGAGTTTTCAGATTTATTTTATTTCTCGATTGATTTTACTTGCAAACTTGTTTAGAACTTTTTCAATTTTCTAGTTATTCATATTTTAATGACTTTTTATTTCTTTTTGATCGAACACATTTTTTTTAATTTTTTTTTTGTTTTTATACTTTTACTTTTATACTAATAATATTTTTTTTAAATTTCCCAGATTTTTTTAAATTACATTTCTATGAATTACACAATTTTTGTTTCCTGTTTTCTATTTTAATGTCATGGTATTGTTTCATAGTATCCCTTCTTTTGTTTCGATTTTTTTATCCTGAAATTGTTCAGTTATTAATTTTTTTCAGACTATTATAGTTTCTTCGAATTTTTAATTTTTTTTTTATTTTTCAAAAAATTCTAGTTTCCATTTTAAACTTTTTGGTTTTTTCATATTTTAGTTTTTTTCAGTTTTTATATTTGAAAATTTTAGAATAGATCGAAAAAGCTAAGATTTCATTTATTCTAGATTTTTCAAATTGTGATAGTTTTTCCTATTTTATACTTTTTTTAATTTCTGGGATCTTTCCAATTGTTTTGATCACAATTGACGCTTTTATATTCCCAATTTTCGTGAGTGTTTCATTATTAGTGTTTCTCCTTTTTTAAATTTTTTTTCTAATTTTGATTTATTTAATTTTTCGTGGCTTCATTTTGATATTTTTGATTTATCTGATGCATTCAATTTTGAAGATAATATAGATTTTTTCCCATTTGTTTTCATATTTCATTGTTTTGTTTTGACAATTTTTTATTCCGTTCTTCTAAAATATATTCTAAAAGCGAATTCGGGCATAGAACTTCAATTTCAACAATTGATAATATTTTGGATCTCTCTCTTTTTTGAAATCTTTACATTTCTCGAGTTTTGTTAATTTGATATTTCCTATTCTTCCTTTTTTTTATGTTATTCAGATGTTTTAGTGTCTTTATAAAATTACTCGGATATTTCACGTTTTCCTTACGGTTTTTTGTAATGTTTTTCTAGTTTTGACAGATTTAAGCCAGGCAAGTCATTTTTACTGGTTTTCAATTTCAATTAGAGAAATAATAATTATGACACAATTTCTTGAAAAGTTGTGACTACTTTGTACAACTTATCATTACGTTTATTGATAAGTTTTACAAAAAGTCACAAATTTATAGGGAATTGTGTCATAATTATTTATTTTATAATATATTTATTTTATAAAGTTATTAAAATATGAATAACTAGAAAATTGAAAAATTTCTTAACAGGTATGCAAGTAAAATCAATCAAGAAATAAAATGGATCTGAAAACTCAAAAAGTTGGAAAAGTATTTCACATGGAATTCTGAGAAATAAAACAAATAACAAAATAAGAATACTCAAAGAAATAAAATAAATACATATAATGTGCAAAATCAAATACATCCGATAATTCGAAAAATAGAAAATTTTATCAAAAATTTAAAAAATCAGAATCAGAAAAAACAAATAAATGAAAAAAAAAACTAGTAATAAAATTGAAACACACAAGAAATTTTAAAATAAAAAAGTGTGACAATTATGAAAAAAAAAAACATAAATTTGAAAAGAAAAAGAAAAATAGGAAAAACGACCATGAGATTTTTAAAACTTTGAAAAATTCAGAACAGATAAAATTGTAGTTTTCCCATCTATTAGAAATTTCCAAATATAAAAAAACTGCAAAAAAAATGTTTTAAAAATCGAAAAATCCGACAAAAATATGAAAAATCCTAACTGTTTAAAATAGAAAATGAAGTTTTGAAATAAGGAAAAAAAAAATTTGAAAAATCACTGAAATGATATACACTGGAGTCGCGGGGGATACGTGGCGCGAAAAAAAATCCGCGTAAAATAAAAGTACGTAAATTCCAAAATCTGCGTAGATTTTAAAATCCGTGCAAAAATCTGACAAACAGTGAATTATTAGTTTAAAATGCAACCCATATCTAGTTATTGATCAACTAATTTTTTTTGCATGTTACAATCATGATATCTGTTTCTCATTTTATTTCTCAGCTACTTAGACAACAATTTTTTTTCGTGAAAATTCACATCACCGCGTAAATTTAGAATTCCGCGTGAGTTCCAAAATCCGCGTGAAAAAATGTGTAAATTCAGAAATTCGCGTAAAAATAAACCGCGTAAATTGCGTAGAAAAGCCTAGTGAAAAAACCGCGTAAAAAGCGAATTCACCGTATATCTAAAAAAAAATGAACCTCTGGAAAATTTCAGGAAAAAAACAGAAAAAAAATTAAACAAAAAATGGGGAAACTTTAAAACAATTCCTTGGTAATTATAATATTGAAACGTGAATAAATGAAAACATAAATGATGTATTTTAGAGAAATAGAATAAACGAAAGAAATAAAAATATGAGAAATATAAATAAAAAAATTGCTATTAAATTAGGAGATTAGAATATTTGTTTGATCAGAAATGAATCATAAAGTCAATAAAATATAAATAACTATAGAAAAGGATAACAAAATTCTACACAGGTTTGGAGTGAAATCGATTGAAGAATAAAATAAATTTGAAAATCCAAAAAGTAGAAAAATTATACAATGTGGAATTCTGAGAAATGAATAATATAACAAGATAGAGAAACTCAAAGCAATAAAATAAAATTGCTATATTTTAAAATCGAAAAAACTCGTAAATTTAAAACGATTCTGAAAATGGGAATCAGATATTTTCTTTCATCAGAGAGAATTAAAGGGTATCAAAGGAATTTTCAAAAAAAAAAACGAACTAGGAAACATAAAATTGTCTAACAATCGGAGAATCGGAGAGATCTGAAATATCATGAAAAAAATAAAAAAACACATCAAAAAGTTAAAAAAAAATAGAAAAGTTTGAAGAAAAACTAAGAAAAAAGTTGGAATCGAAGATATTTATAAAATCTGAAAATTGAAAAATAAATGTATCATCTAGAGAAACTAAAAATTTAATAATAATGAAAAACTGAAAGTTTGAAAAACAACAAAACAATAAAGGAGAAAATACAAACATAAGAAACATGATAATTATTAAAACAAGAAACGGAGAAATTGAGAAATATGAATCATTTTCTTGGTATAAAAACAAGAAAATTTTCAGGAATAATAAACAGTCTTTGGAATATCGAAAAATAGGAAAATTGCAAAAAACAACAATTAACCTTCCTGGACTCGTGTGCAAAATCGTAACTCGTATACTCAAAAGCTGTGCGTGTCTCTGTGCTATTGTGTGTTTTTAGGCGTTATTGGTTTTTATTTGAAGAAAAAGATAATTGAATGAAAAAACCAACTTACAAATTATCATTACGTTTATTAATAAGTTGTACAAAAAGTCACAACTTCATAGGAAATTATGTCATAATTATTGAAATTCTAATTGAAATTCAAAATTACTTGCTTGGACAATCTAATGTTGATAAACAAAAAATTCCAATTTTCTTTCAACTTCTTTCAAGAAATAACTTAAAATTTACTAATTTTCCAATTTGTATTCTGTTTTATTTAGTTGTGACATTTTTTAGTTTATATTTATACATTTTTTCTAGCTTATTTCTTTCAGATTTATGTTTTATCTATTTCTATTTAGATAGCTTAATTCTCATTCTTAAACTTTTCATAAATCCTTTTTGTTTGTTTGTATTCTAACTTGTTAAATTTTCAGATATTCAGTTTTTCTTCCTTTTGTACAGTTTTTCATGTTTTTTTCTGTTTTTTTTTTATGTTTGCATTTCTCAGACTGTTCCTATTTTCTGTTATGTTCTATTAGTAACAAAACTTAGTTTTTAAATTGTTTCAATTCGTTGAATTTTTCCTGATTTCTCATATGTATTTAATTTATTGGATTTTTCTGATTTGCAAATCAGTCTCTTTTGACACATGTCGTTCTTTTTCCAATGTTTGGCTATTCACAATACGTTTCGTATTGTTCGGTGTCTTTGGCGAAATTTCTGAACATAGACAAGTATATCATCTGATGTTTTGTTTAATTTTTTTTTTATTTGACTGTGTTGATTTCTAAAATGAAATCTGATTTTCTTCAGTTGTTTTATTCTTTCTGGAAGTTATACTGTTTTTTTCTTCCTCAATTCTATCGATCTTCTTATCTTCTGTGTATTTCTGGATTCTAAGTTTTTCCATATTTATTCTGTTTTCCAATATACATTATTTAGACACACTTCCAATGTTTTCTTATTTTCTAATTGTTTATATTATCGGATTTTTCAAAGTTTTGAGTTTTCGGATTTTCAATTTCAAAATTTTTGATATTTTTTTAAACTGAAAAAAAAAATATTTTAGGGTATTTTATTATTTTAGGGTGAAATTCAGAACTATTTTTAACATGCTTCGGATTGTCCGATTTGGGTTAAATATGCACTTTTTTGTTGTAAAATTTGTTGTCATTCTAAAGCTTCATAATGTCTCCATCATTGAAGTTTTGGTTCTTATTGGCGAAAAACTATAGCAATAGATTTTTACAATCTTGATCCCAATTTCTCATCACTCTGGAAATTTTGCAATGCGAGAAAAAGGTGGAAATCGCTTCGTGTCAGGTAACCTTAAAACATCCCAATCAAGCTCCCGGAGTTGTGTTGCCTTGCGTTGTCCTGATAGAACAAAAAACCTCTTCTGTTAGCCAATTCTGGACGTTTCCGGTCAATCGCTAGCTTCAAACGAACCATTTGTTGACAGTAGAGATCTTAATTTAGTTTATTGCATTAAAAAAAGTTTTAAAAAAATTATAAAAATTTAAAACAAATCGAAAAAAATAAACAATTAAGTTAATTGCACTTATTTTACTGTTGAAATATCGGCACAACACCATTCACAATTTCAGCGGCCTGGCTGGTATTTTCGAATTCATTAAAGAAAAAGTTTAAAATGTACCGAATTGTCTCTTCGAAACTTTTTCGCCAACATAATATTTAAAAAAAAATTCTAATTTATTCAGTTTTTGGACAAATTTTATGTTAAACATTTCAAAATAATTTGATTTTGTGCTTCATGTCAAAACATTGCTTCGTGTTTTTGTTTCTTTTGTATTGATTTTTATTCTGTGTTTTGAATGTTTCTCAATATTTATTTAATTTCTCTGAAAGTTTAGTTTTTTTTTTGGTTTTTTTTCTATTTTTTTTTAAACTTCTGAATCCTCCTTCCCATTTTACTTGTACGCATTTAAATATTCCTGATTTATCGTAATTTTCCAATTATATCGTGGTTTTAATTTATTTGATTGCTCTGATTTTGACAATAAAAGTTAGTTGGCTATACGACGCTCCTTTCTTTCTTTTTATCTAACTTAATGTTTCAAATGTTTTTCAAAATGTCAGATTTTTTGCTATTTGTTATTTTGTTTCCTTTTATTTTTCGGCGAATTTTGCTTTTTTTGTTTGCACAAACATAGTTTAGTCAGCCCAGGACACTGAATGTCTGTGAAATAAAACAGAAAAAAAATCATGCCACTCCATTCCCCTTTTCTGGTAGTATTCGAGTGTGACATCTTGAGAGTTTTCCTGTTTATAAATAGCTGACCCGGCGAACTTCGTTCCGCCTTCAATTGATATTTGAATCCAAATAATTTCGAACACTCACGTTCGCCCCGAAGTTTTTTTTCTGAATTCGATCTATATTCGTGATCAAAAATAGAGAGCGCCATTTAATATCAAGTGCTCCCTTGGCCGAGTGGTTAGCGTCATAACTAACATGCCGAGTGTTCGGGTTCGATTCCCGTTCTGGTTGGGGGAATTTTTCGTCAAAGAAATTTCCTCCGACTTGCACTGTGATCACGCGTATTCTAGAGCTTGCCACTCAGAATGCATTCAAGGCGTGTTATTTGGCATAGAAATCTCAACTAAGTACAAATAAAAATGACGCAAGTAATACTACGTTGAGACGGCGAAGTTCCTCTAGGAACGTTAGTGCCATTGAAGAAGAAGAAGAAGATTTAATATCAAATAATATTTGAACCAAAACCTTCGGAACGCAGTTCGATTCAATATTTTCCCACTGATTTTGATAATCTTTATTTCTTTCAAATTTTATAATGATTTTTTGAATTCGTTTATCAGTTTTCGAGTTAAATCGTGAGGAATGGACACCATATCTTTTTTATTTATATAGATTGACTGACCATCGCAAGTAAGAGGTATCCATGATATTATGAGTATATATTATATTTTAAGGTTTCTTTTCAGTCCAATGTATGCTAACTCCAAAGTGAAATTAAGAGTGAAATTCGGAATGGACACAAGCAACACTGATCCCAATGACGGTGCCAAGCGTGTTACGGAAAAATTTCGATCCTCGTATATGGCAGGTTTCCCCGCAACATCAAACTAAACGGCAAACGATTTGCTCCATTCACACACACATACGGCCGAAAAAGAGCGAAATCGCCGATCCGGATCAGCGTATCGCCCGGCTAATGACCACATCTCATCGACGGAGGCGATTTGCACAGGGGCCGATAAACACGGAACCATCGTGGGCAATTACCCAAAACAGAAAAGAGCGAAAACGAAAAGTCAGCGCCACGGAACCGCACTCGATTTCTTTATAATTTTATGTTTATTTTCGTTTATATCTTGCTACCCACCGTAATAATAATTTCCGAACTCCATGTTGAATCTGAAAAAAAATAAGAGGGAAAACTGGAGCCAATTCCAAACACAAAACGGGTGGTAATCGAGACCGCACCATCGATGTTTGATTCTGGGCAATTAGACCGAGGCATATGTTTGTTTCAGGTAACAGTCGGGGAAGTGAATAAAAGGTCGTTCTGAATGGCCCTGTGGGGGATAGAAATTGGTTAAATTACAACAATAACGTTTGAACGGTAATGGCGGAGAATAAAGGTTGGACCCAATCGAGTGGAACGCTGTGGTGCGCCAAGACCTAAATTTGCTTCACAGATTTCATGTGAAAACCGTCTGAACGGTTTGGGGTTTTCAAACTTTCCAGACCAATTCGAAGTAAACCAAACAAATCCTTCGCGCTAGTGAACACGTCCGAAACCGTCTCTCCCACGCGACAACGCACCGCATCGACCTGAGTCAGCACACATATCTGTTGACCACGGTGGTGACGATTTTTGTTATTGTCGCTGTCGAAACTAGTCTGAGTGCAGTAACCGATTCCGTCACTCATTGGAAGTCAAACACGTGCACTTGAAGCGGCGCGGCGTTCGTGAATTTCACACGCGCGAACGGCAGAGCCAAAGATCACATTACGCAAGCTAAATGAAGCATTCGAGAGGCAGCAAATCATCACATAAATCAAGAGCGCGCACTTCATGCATATCGCATAAATCAAGGGTTGGAACGAACGCAGCTTCAGCCGCTTCACATCGGCCGCGGAATCGAGCCAACTCGGAGTCAGGATAGCCAGCCAAGCGGAACCACCATCACAGAGAGCCCTGGAGGACGGAGGACGAAGCGAGAGCGGATGGATGGGAAATTGGTGTTAAAATTTTAATCGAGTTACACGGTGTGCGATTTTCAGCCTAATCACAGTGGAAGCGGCGCGGGGAGAGATAAAAACATCAAAGCAGATTACATTTTTATGGGGGTTTGATTGAGAGATGCAGAAATCGGAAATTGCGATGATGATTTTTATGATCATTCTCCCTCTCTCTCTTCCTTTTTTTGGTTTTCGTATTGCTGCTTTCTGAGATTCCACACATTGTTTTGGGATGCAACAGCTGGTGGGGGTGAAATGGTTTTTTGGCGTTATATATCAAGCCGAGTTGTGAAATAGGAACCTGCCTCACTAATACTTCAAGTTACGTATAAAATTTCACGGCGTTGCGCATTTTATTTTATAGAGAAAACGATAGCATTTATTCATCATTTGTTTCGGCTTCTTAGTTTAGATTCATGTGTTTGATCAATTCTTCGCAGGATAGACCGAAAAACTCTGACGTTTTAACCTCATCTTTTTTTTACAGTGTCGAACTGAGCTGAACCAAATGATTTCAGCTACAGTACTTGTGTGGCATACCCAGCTCTGGCAACACGGGCATCGTCAGTTCAGCGATCAAGTGGGCCATGATGAACTGCAGGTTGACTTGAATGACAGCGAAATCGAAACTTGTTGCCAGAAACAACGCTTTATTTTTCAATCAATGCAGCTCAAAATTTTGGTTTGCTATAGGGTAGCAAAACAAATTGTTTTCAATTATGTTGCTATGTTTAGTAGGCGATATATAAAAAAGTACTTATGCATAACAGTCCTGTAAATCCATTGCATTGATTCATATTACTTCGCAGTAACGCATTGAAACGCATCAAGACTACCGGTCATTTATGGATAATGAGCGCTACTCTAAAGATGCATAAGAAAAACGAACAAAATGTTAACACCGATATGTTCCACTTTTTGAATATGGCAAGATTAAAATTGATAAATATTTCATAATAAGTCCGGGATCGGGATAACCGTACGATGGAACGGTAGGGTAAAAATGGGTATGCGCGGATCGGAACGACCGCACAAACGGGTACGGCTCGGGATGACCGTAATGGTGGTGATGAAAACGTGGAACGTAACGATCACTTAAAAAATGATAAAGATGATTAGATAATAGAAGCGCGGATCGGGACGACCGTGCAGTGAAGTAGTTGGATGAATTAATCGAAAAAGCAGATCTGGATAACCGTACGAAAATAACGATAATGATAGACAACCGTATGGAGGACAGAAAGATAATGATGAGCATGTGGATCGGGACGACCACACAAAACAGGAAAAAGGTAAATTTTAATTATTCTGATGAAAGTGCGGATCGACTGTGCAGTAAAAATAAATAGAAAGATCAAAAATTTAAAACTCGAAACAAAAGTAAAGAAAATTTTAATGTATTCAAAAATTTATTTCATAAACTCAAAAACAAAAATACACACATCTACTACCACTGATACAAATTTCGTTGCCCAAGCTAAAGAATGGGAAGAAAATTACAGAAAACCCAAAAACGCAATTTTGATAGCCATGAATTTATAGACGGTATGTAGTTCTTTCCAATAGCAGAACAGAACTTGACTCGATACTGTGTTAGTTAAACGTCATTAATTAGCTCATACATCCCAGAGGTGGTTCAAATGTTTTCTGTGAAGAAAAAAAACACTGTGAATTTTCCACATGCATTTGTTCTTTTCGTCTTTTTTTTTATTTGATAATTTTTTTTTCGAAGAAGAGAGAAGATGTGTGGCATGCCCATCTCTGGCAACACGGGCATCGTCAGTTCAGCGATCAAGTGGGTCGGACACTCGGCACATTCTCCGTCGTCTTCTCAGCAGTGAGTCACCACTCTACTTCGGGCGGTCTCCAATTATCCCGTGGACGCTCATGGACACACAGTACTAGCCAAAATTATAAAGAGTGAAGATAAAATTATGGGAAATTTTCTTTCAGTTCAAGTTTGAAAAGAAATCGAAAAACCAACGCATAAAAATGGAATATACAGCATTTTGAAGCTTAAACTTTCTTGTTTCAAATCATTCTATGTACACATTTTTATCTTGGTATGTATAATATTAGAATGAAATATAAAATCGTTTTTTTTCTGTTTTTTATAAATTTTATCATGCATGTTACGACTCGTTCATTCTAAGGGTACTTTGTACTTCAGGTACAATTTAGTAGTTCAGGTACTAATTTACTTCAAACTTTGATCGATCGTCTAAAAAACGACTGACCGTATCAATATAAAACGTTCACAGGAGTTTTGGTGATACACTAGGCCAAAAGATCACCTACTAAGTTTGAAATTTGAAAATTGGTCTGCGGTGCAAATATTGTTAATTGAAAAATTCATCATCAAACATGAAGGGGTAAATCTTCATTCAAACTGAAATATCTATGTATGGAAAGGTCCTACAGGAACGTTCTGTGAATAAAAAAAAACTGGTTGATAAGGGTAATTAGATTTATTATTGACATAGTTGGCAAAAACTTGTGTTAGCCCACAAAATCTTTGAAAACACAGAGAGAAAGAATTTTTTTATTTTTTCTCTATATTAATCTTCACTACATCTACAAATATTGAGATAAAATATGTTTTTAGAATATTCAAAAAACAAAAGTCGGGCAAACGTAATTTTTTATCAAAAGTAATAGTAGAGTAAAAGTACAAGTCGAGCAAAAGTTCAATTAGAACAAAAATAAAAGTCGAGAAAAATTAAAAGTCGATTAAACTTACAATTTGATCAAAACAGGAAGTCGATCTCAAGTAAAAAGAAGTCAAGAAGTCGTTGAAATATTAAAGTCGAGCAAAAGTAAACTTGACCAAAACTAAAAAAAAGTTAAGTATTAATCTAAATCAAGAGAAGGAGAAGGAGAAGGAGAAGGAGAAGGAGAAGGAGAAGGAGAAGGAGAAGGAGAAGGAGAAGGAGAAGGAGAAGGAGAAGGAGAAGGAGAAGGAGAAGGAGAAGGAGAAGGAGAAGGAGAAGGAGAAGGAGAAGGAGAAGGAGAAGGAGAAGGAGAAGGAGAAGGAGAAGGAGAAGGAGAAGGAGAAGGAGAAGGAGAAGGAGAAGGAGCAGTTTGTGATGGGGAACCATACAAATGAAACACAAATTTCTACATTACTCGACAATTAATCAAACATGCGAAGTCACCTCAGATTTCGCATGTCGAGGTTTTAGAAGGCAATAAATGTTTCTATGGTAGTTAGACACTCCACCTCCCTCTCTAAGGGGGGGCTGTCCTGATCTTCCTGATGAATATATGTCACGGCACTGACCTCGAGTCGTCCCCTTGTATCGGCTTCCAATCATATTAATTGCAGAATGAGTAAAACTGTAAATATAAAATAGTAATTAAAATTGAGCTTGGAATTTGGCTCCTTCAAACCACCAGAGAAAGGTCAGAGAGAATAGAATAGAATGCGAGATTCTCTTCCCATCAATAGCTTTTCACTGTCCATCTTATCTTCATTCGGAGCTACCTGTCTTACCCTACCGGTACGACATTCCTTCAATGTTATTTTACTCATTGAAGTATGACCATATATTTTTTTTTCATATTTTGAAATGTAACCACTCAAAATGCTTACATTAAATATCGCAAACATTACATCCAGAGGCAGAATCATTTCTCATTTTCAGTTTTTGTTGACATTTTGCATCTTTTTCACACGAATATCATATAATTACCTTGAGGAGGTTTGACGGTGGACTATTCAAGTCATATCAGTTGACTAATCAAGTGCATATTCATTTTACCCCACTGTCAATCTTACTCAAAGTTCCCCAATATCAAAACTGGTGGTACACCCAAACTAGTGTTGTCAGAATGCATTTCATTTTGGACAAAAAATAACAAGCCATTTCGTGCTTCGAAGCGTCAAATTGGCTAGTAATGTCATCTGTCGCCCAGCGCTTTAAAATGTTTGTATGCATGGATGCATCTCTTTCTTTTTTCTTTTTTAATTTTTTTTGGGGTTTCAAAAAAGGGTTCAAACGACGACAACCGGTGTCGAACCATGGCCGGCTAGAACGCAAGGCTGTTTTACACGACCACACTATCCACATGGGTAATGATGCTGTTCGGCAAATGCGTGATAATATTGCACCTGATTATAAAATGAAGTTGGAAAGTGTTTTCTAAGAGTAAAAAAGAAGCGCAGATAGGAGAGCAATATCTATCTCGGTCTTAGCCGTGCATGTGGCAAAGTATGCGGAAAGCTTATTTGTTTTTTGTTTCGCTCACTCATATTAATCTTATATTGCTGTACCGTGTTCATTATACAAATGCTTACCAGAAGTCTTCCATGTTTCACAAAAAACACTGCGTCCGGGATAAACATGTCCACGCCGCTGTTCGCAGTTTTGTGTTTGAATACAAACATGATTTTTTCGTACCTATGTTAGAAAATGTGACATGTTTGTATTCATGGTATGTTTGGACATACGATGTTCAATCCCAATGTTTCACATGATGTTCGAACATGGTGTATAGTTTCTCTTGCATTTTCACCCCAAGCACCGGCAGTGCGTAGAGTAGAAGAAGCGAATCGGACACCACACCACCACCATTCAACGCTGTGTGTGTATGTTGACATGGAAAAAAATGCTTTCCTATCATGGCAATGATTGATTCATTTAAAATATTGGGCAAATAAAATAAACCTCTTTATCTGTTCTGAACAAAATAAACGTCGATTGATATCAGAGTTTTTTACAATTAATATCATTATTTAGTGCACGCATTTATATTCATGTAACATTCGCTATTATTGAACAATTACTAAAATTGAATTATTCAGCAGTGACATGTTAGGCGTGACGCTAACCACTCGATCACGGGAGCAACAATTTTGGCTGGATCTTTGAATACAAATGACCAATACTGCTTGTTCGCGACGATCGCGACCCGACCTATAAAACGAGCGGAGAAGATGAGAAGAAAGGATGATGCAATCGCATGCACACATATGTAGTGCAGTGTAAGTGTAGCTTTTAGTTTTTTCCTTCATTCAGTTTGTGATAACATCGAGAAATTAATGGTGTGTATTAGCCGCTGAAATTTCTCTGCTGGTTCTGCTGTGCGTTAGTCTGACGCCATATGAGCCTTAATAAAAATATATATTTTGGTGCATGAACTTATAGCCTCTTAGTT
Source organism: Toxorhynchites rutilus septentrionalis (assembly GCF_029784135.1). Classification (NCBI taxonomy): domain Eukaryota; kingdom Metazoa; phylum Arthropoda; class Insecta; order Diptera; family Culicidae; genus Toxorhynchites; species Toxorhynchites rutilus. The sequence goes on along the minus strand of NC_073745.1, from coordinate 313,135,360 downwards.
CGTGCAATTTTTGAAATGCGAACTGAATTTCAAGTTCGTTTCTGTGAAAAAGTATTCTACGAAGAAATGTTTTGGGATGAATAATTTCTTTCCGTGTATGAAAAGAAACGAAACGAAAGCAATGCATACTGCAACATCGGGTGATATGTTTGTAAAGGGTGTGTCACATCAAATTGCATCACGGAAAAAACGCTGTAGAAATTCGCCCAGTAGACCGATCCTTTTGAAAATTTTAGACAGTAAAATAAAAACTATTAAACAACTTTTGGCATTTTCTTTTTATTCATGCTTCGAGCCCAAGCCCGTATGCTCGCACCTTCCTCTTTACCCCGTCCATAAGGTTCTGTACAACGTCAGGTTGTAGTTTTTTTTTTGAACAGAAATCCATTTTCTCTTGAAGTCCGCCTCCGATTTGACAACTTTTGGGTTCTTCCGGAGGGCCTGCTTCATAATCGCCCAATATTTCTCTATTGGGCGAAGCTCCGGCGCGTTGGGCGGGTTCATTTCCTTTGGCACGAAGGTGACCCCGTTGGCTTCGTACCATTCCAACACGTCCTTTGAATAGTGGCACGAAGCGAGATCCAACCAGAAGATGGTCGGGCCCTCGTGCTGCTTCAATAGTGGTAGTAAGCGCTTCTGTAGGCACTCCTTAAGGTAAACCTGCCCGTTTACCTTGCCGGTCATCACGAAGGGGGCGCTCCGCTTTCCGCAAGAGCAGATCGCTTGCCACACCATGTACTTTTTGGTAAACTTGGATAGTTTCTGCTTGCGAATCTCCTCCGGAACGCTGAATTTGTCCTCTGCAGAGAAGAACAACAGGCCCGGCAGCTGACGAAAGTCCGCCTTGACGTAGGTCCATTACCAGGCAATACGGCTTCGTCAGCATTTCGGTGTACAGCTTCCGGGCTCGCGTCTTCCCCACCATATTTTACCTTTCGTCGCGGTTAGGAGCCTTCTGAACATTGTATGTACGCAGGCCCTCCCGCTGCTTGGTCCGCTGGACGAATGAACTTGACAAATTCAACTTATTGGCGACATCCCGGACCGAACTTTTCGGCTTAACTACGCGCTTGTGATCTTTTTCACTGACGGAGCATCCATTTTTGCCGTTCTTCACCTTCCGGTCGATGGTTAGGTTCTCGAAGTATCGTTTTAGTACTCTGCTGACCGTGGATTGGATGATTCCCAGCATCTTACCGATGTCCCGATTTGACAACTCCGGATTCTCGAAATGAGTGCACAGGATTAATTCACGACGCTCTTTTTCGTTCGACGACATTTTTCCAAATTTACGAAAAATTGACAGTGAAGCATGGCCAACGTGATCTATACACTCTTATCTGATTATAAGCGAAAGCTGAAGATATAATTGCTAAAAATTAAATTTCTACAGCGTTTTTTCCGTGATGCAATTTGATGTGACACACCCTTTACATGATGTTCTTGAATTGTAAACACTTGTTTTCACATGTCTATGTTTGTGTATCATTGTTCGTGTTGGGGATAGACACTCAACACTAGCGAGAATCATGTTCGAATTCAAACAAAAACATGGAATTTTCACATCGCGTGGACATGTGTAATTGTTTTTCGGAAGACTGCTTACCAGTATTTGAGAGTCATGACTTTTTCTGTTATGTTATGTCTCATTTAATGTAATAAATCGGGATGACAAAACATGAGGTAAAAATTTTGGGTGTAGACTAAAACGGGCAGCAAGTCACAATTTTGTCGCCAACATAAGATAGAACGATAGAATTGCTCGGCTTCAAATGACAACGCTCTTCAACACTATTTTCAGATGAAAAAGATTCGAATCAACATTTTTCGGTCATAACATAAATTATGTACCGTTTCAAAATAGTGCTTATTGATGACTTTTGTGAAGAATGAGAGGTCCTCAAATCACGGAAGCTTCGCCCCAACGGAACCGAGTCCGAGTTCTTCTGATAACGTTCATGGGTCGATACTTTCTATAAATATTCTCCGCATTATGCATATTCTTTCCGCTTGGTTGCATCATCCCGACAGCGGAAGATAAATTCCCTTCGGCGAGGCAAACAGTGCGAACTCACTCTCTCTCTCTAGAACTGATTGCAAATCCAGTTGCTGCCAATCCGTCGCGTCCTTCCACTCGCACACACATAATCACTCGCGCACAAAACATCGCACTCCGGTGCTCCTTCTGGCGCCACTATTCATCCGTGAACAAATGTCAGGCACTAAATCATCAACTTGATTCGCTCAGCAAAATTTAAAATGCCATTTGCCAGTAAAGTGCATCGCTGCTGCCACTAATGAACACCCGCCATTCTCACCATTCCGTCCAATCTAAGACTAGTGGTGGCAATTGTTACTGGTCTTCTGGCGCTAAGAAGATTCCAATTTTTTTTGTAACGAGAATACGGAGGAATTGCAAGAAATCTCTCCGCAATCAGCGAATTCTGCCGAAATACGGGAGGCGCGAACTTTTAATGCGGGATCCCTTTCAAGACTCATCCACCTGGATTCTTAATTACAAAAGTTCAAAGTTCTTCTGCTACTTTCAACCTTCAAATTTTCCATCCTCATCGCTGCCGGAAAGAGATGACTTTTCGACGAAAAGAACATTTCTCCCAGCGTGACCCCACTCGACTGGAGTAGGGCGTGATTCTGCTGGCATAAGTTATCAATTTGTCAACAATCACCCTTTTACCGACTGGACCGATGACACGGGTGATTCACCACGGAGAAAAAGGTTGTCGGGATGTTATGCCAGCGAAGCGAGAAACAGAGTTCCTCGTAAAAGCGCTTTGTGTATGCTTTGGAACTCGTTTCCATTCGATGCTTCGTTTGTTACAGCTCGAAGAACTCAACTATGATTCATAGCGAAATCTCACCGCTTTGTGGATAAACTCAATACGGGTATAACCACTTATCGGGACCGGATTTTCTTGAGCTAGTTAGTCGCCTACACAGAACAACAACCGACCCCAACCAAGCCGGGCTGCAAACCAGCTCGCATCCCTACTCGTAGAAGTTCATCGATTGTCCCCATCGGTCGCCCTCAATCGGTACTTAATTTGTTTCCCTCCTTCCCCTCACGGGGACACGAAAGTCTTTCCCACCCCTCCATCGATCCAATTAACCCTCTTTGCTTTCATTATTTTGATTTAATTGGCGAACGAGACGACGGTAACACTGAAATCGCTACTGAGCGGCAATTCAAGCTGACCGTGATCGGACTGCTGATTGAGTCTCTGGGAAATACATCAAAACTGCGGGAACCAAACAGGATTCAGAAGCGAGATGAAGTAATAAAAAAATAACAACAAGCAAACGATTCCGAGTCGCTGGGTGTTGGGAATGTAATATACATGTGACAATGTTGTATGGAAGTGTTTCCTGAGTGATGGCAGTAATTTATGCGTTGGTGGGAAACGATAAAATATTTCAATTACTTGCGCCTACAGGGAAAAGTGGTTTTTGTGCAACACAATAAATGAATTCGGGTCGATTATAGTCCCATTCAAGAACGAAACATCCGGAGAAACATGGATGATAAAATGAAATACACTACTTTAAATGATTGACAGCGACAGTATGGGATGGTGATATGTCAGGAACTTGCATCACTATCACAAAATCTTTCTGTACCGTTTCATGCCATACTCGGCTTTACCTAGTATGATTAAATAAAATAAGTAAAAAAAACTTTTTAAGTTAAACGGTTTAATTGTGATTAAATATAATAATGTACTAATAGCTAGAAAATAATAAGGCAAGTAGCAGTTAGCAGTTATCACACCTCTCCTTCATTAGTCTAGGGCATTGATAAGACTAAAATAAAATCGTGGGACATATGATGAAGTCGCTAATTGTGGATAATGGAAATCCAACGTGCCCCACGATTTTATTTAAGTCTTATCAATGCCCTAGACTAATGAAGGAGAGGTGTGATAACTGCTAACTGCTACTTGCCTAATTATTTTCTAGCTTTTAGTACATTATTATGTTTAATCAGAATTAAACCGTTTAACTTGAAAAGTGTTTTTACTTATTTTATTTTCTAGTTTTAGTACATTATCTGTTTCATTAGAATATTTCTCTACAAGAATACAATTGTACTGTATTCTATCAGTCAAATAATTTCATTTGATACTGATATTGAGTGAATTGCAGAAAACACATAGTGTGTTCTCCAAATCAAGTTCGTTCGTTTGATACGCATATCTCAATCAACCTTTTTTTTTGAGATGATATGGAATCAGCTATTTTGTAGCGGTGGCCAAATCTGATTTTTCAAGATAAGCAGTTTTAAAGTGACGGCGTGTTTTATAAATACGGTCTGTTCCTATTGTTCAAATTTTTATTAGAGTGGGATAACCCTACAGACATACAAACATACATACGAACAGTTCAAGCCACATAAAACCGTTTAATAAAGTAATTTGCTATTTTATGATAGCGGCCATCTTGGATTTGGTTTTTGCATGATCTACTGTGATCTACTATTCAAGCCACATTAATCGGGTTTTGAGAAAATATGTAGTCCGCAATTTGGTAGTGGCAGCCATCTTGGATTTGCATTTTTCATAAATAACCGTGTTCTATTAATCAAGCCGTTTCATTCGATACCCATATTGATGGGATTTTGGAAAACCCATATCGATGAGGTATCGTGATCCGCCATTTTGTAGCGGTCGCCATCTTGGATTTTCAAGATCATGAAATACGCAGTTTTATAATGACTACAGAGATAAAGGTGTGTTCCAAATTTCAGATCAATCGGTCAACAGAAAGGGGGTCAAATGTCTAATAATGTGGCTCAGCGCTACAACCAAACATGTTACATACAAACATACAAACATACAAACATACAAACATACAAACATACAAACATACAAACATACAAACATACAAACATACAAACATACAAACATACAAACATACAAACATACAAACATACAAACATACAAACATACAAACATACAAACATACAAACATACAAACATACAAACATACAAACATACAAACATACAAACATACAAACATACAAACATACAAACATACAAACATACAAACATACAAACATACAAACATACAAACATACAAACATACAAACATACAAACATACAAACATACAAACATACAAACATACAAACATACAAACATACAAACATACAAACATTGCCGTGGAGCTGCCGGCCTAGAATAGCGTTCCGGGTTTTTGGTCCCTGTCCCTGTCGTAAGAGGCGACTAATCGGGTGACAACGCGAGTAAGGGCGCGGTAAAGCCCTAGGGAGCTAGCGCGGGGGAAATACCGCGACACACAGTGAAGGAAGGAATGCCAACGGGCATATTAGGATCGACGCCAGTGAGATTCTAATTACGGCATACTGGTAATAACGACGCATGACTGATTTGGAATGATTTGGAAGAGACGCTATAGAGCTGACAGCCGCGCTATTCCGTTACTTTAGTAGAGCAGGGTGACACCTTCTTGAAACGGCTAGCGGGTTAATGGCGTGACTGCCTCCGTCCCGTTAAAAACCTGGCAGGCCTTCAGGTACGTTCAAAACTCGTTGATCGTGTGGGCTCAGATGTTGCATTCCTGTCTTGCGCTGATCCGGCTCTGAGCACGGTACCCCATGAAGGATCGTGCCAACCCTTTGCATGGCCTCCCTGCTTGCATAGACAACCATGGGATCACTTAAGCGACTGCACATTCCGAGTGGAGATAGCGGCCTGAAGGTGGGACCCACTTACATATGGAGTACACACAAAATACAACCGAAATCGAGAGCGAACAAGAAGACGTAAACATCTTCGCAAGAAGGGGACAGGTGATGAGATCACCGATTTTGAACCAATATCAGGTACCAAAATCCAACAACAGCAAAACCGCGGACGAGCAGCCAAGCCTGCATGTGAGAACTAAGCTGAGCGAAGCCATGAAGGCAAGTGAAGAACTCTACGAATACATCAAACCTCGTAGTAATGTTCATGCGGTGATAAGAACTCTTACCGTAAAAATAAGATCCGCGCTTGCGATAGCTGAACGTGAACAGCAGACCTGGCGGGCAAGAGCAGAAAAAGCGGAGAATGCTCTGAAAGAAGCTGTGCAGAGTAAGGCAAAGGAAGTGATCTTGATACCGACGGTAGACTCTACCCCACTAACCGCAAAGAGGAGAAGACAAACTCCAGAAGAAAAGAAGGAGACGAAAAAACACAAAGATGGCAGTGAAGGTGCTAGGGGTGAAAATAAGCAAAACAATGAAGATCCGAACGGGTGGCATACAGTCGAAAGGAAGAAAAAAGAAAACAAAAAGAAAGGAAAAACTAAGCCTAAGATGGAGAGGCAGAAACCAGAAGCTCTTATTGTGAGCGCAGCGGGGATGGCGACCTATGCCGAGATCCTGCGGAAGGTGAAAGAAGATCCGTCCTTACAGAATCTTGGGGAAAACGTGGCCAGGATAAGACGAACACAGAATGGAGAAATGTTGTTTGAATTGAAGAAGAACCCAACGATTAAAAGTTCGACATATAGAGAGCTAGTCGAAAAATCTCTGGGAGAAACGGCGAAAGTTAGGGCTCTTTCCCAAGAGATAGCGATCGAATGTAGAAATCTGGATGAGATCACAACAGACGACGAGCTGAGAGAAGCCCTGAACGAACAGTTCGAACTTAGCGATGTCTCCTTAACAATTCGACTGAGGAAAGCATTTGGAGGTACACAAACAGCAGTGATAAAACTGCCAAGAATCGCAGCAAGAAAACTGCTAGAGACTGGCAAGATAAAAGTTGGATGGACGGTGTGCCCTCTAAGGGCTATTCAGCAAATGATGAGATGCTTTAAATGCATGGACTTTGGCCACCAATCTAGAAACTGCAATGGACCTGATAGATCGGACTCTTGCTTAAGATGCGGTAATAAGGGGCACTTAGCGAAAATGTGTACTAAGCCTCCAAGATGCATGCTCTGTACGACGGAGGTAGATAACGATCACGTCACCGGAGGCTCGAGATGCCCATTCTTTAAAAGAGCGCTGGCAGCAACAAGTAAATGGAGGTAACACAAATAAATCTCAACCACTGCGACACGGCACAACAATTGCTATGGCAAGCCGCATATGAAATCAAATGCGATGTGGCGATCATAGCAGAGCCGTATCAGGTACCCCCAGACAACGGAAATTGGGTAACCGATAAAGCTAAAATAGCCGCAATTACGACGTTGGGAAAATATCCCTTCCAGGAAGTTGTATCCAGTGAATATGAAGGGTTCGTGATTGTCAAAATTAACGACATCTTTGTATGCAGCTGCTATGCACCCCCGAGATGGACGATTGAGCAGTTCGACCAGATGCTCCACAATATAACGGAAGAGCTCATCGGACGGCATCCCATAGTCATCGGCGGGGACTTCAACGCCTGGGCAGTAGAGTGGGGGAGCAGATTTACCAATGCGAGGGGGTTTAGTCTGCTCGAAGGACTGTCAAAGCTGAATATAAGACTAGTTAATGAGGGCTCTACTAGCACTTTTCGCAGGGATGGGAGAGAGTCAATTATTGATGTAACCTTCTGCAGCCCGTCGTTAGCATCGAACATAAACTGGAGAGTCTGCGAGGATTATACCAACAGTGATCACCAAGCGATTCGCTACACCGTCAGTACTCAGTCGCCATTAACAAGGAGAGGGACGAGAACAAAGTGTAAGAAGTGGAAGCTGAAGGAGTTTGACAAGAACCTCTTCATCGAAGCACTCCAGGTGGATCGAACAACTTCTACTTTAAATGCAGTCGAACTGACAGAGGTTGTAACGAGAGCATGTGACGTCACCATGACGCGGAAATCAACGCCAAAAAACGAACGCCGTCCAGTATATTGGTGGAACGAGACAATTAACACACTGCGGATAAGCTGTCTCCGAGCCAGACGGAGAATGCAAAGGGCTAGGATTGACACCGAAAGAACAGAGTGCAGGGAAGTGTTCAGAGCGGCGAGAGCCGCGCTCAAGAGCGAAATAAGAATCAGCAGAAAGAACTGCTTCAAAGAACTGTGCCGCGACGTTGATGCGAATCCTTGGGGCAATGCCTATAGAGTGGTGATGTCAAAACTTAAAGGTCCCTCGACGCCCCAAGAGACCTGCCCGGATAAGCTGAACAGTATTATTGAAGGGCTTTTCCCGCAGCATGATCCTATGAGCTGGCCACCTACACCATACGACCATAACGAAGATTCTGTCGAGAGAGTTACTACAGAGGAGCTGATAGCGGCAGTTAAAAAATTAAAAATTAAAAAAGCGCCAGGCCCAGACGGAATCCCCAACGTGGCTGTCAAAGCTGCGGTTCAAGCGTACCCGGATATATTTAGGGCAACGCTGCAGAAATGCCTCGATGATGGATACTTTCCGGATACCTGGAAAAGACAAAGACTGGTACTGCTACCAAAACCAGGGAAACCTCCAGGGGATCCATCGTCGTACCGTCCCATCTGCCTTCTGGACACACTCGGGAAGCTGCTGGAAAAGATCATTCTCAACAGATTGATGAAGTGCACAGAACGTGAAGGTGAATACGGACTCTCTAAAATGCAGTTTGGGTTCCGGAAAAAAAGATCGACAATGGATGCTATCATGTCAGTAACCGAGACAGCCGGCAAAGCATTGAAGCAAAAAAGACGCGGAAATCGTTATTGTGCCGTAATCACGATCGATGTGAAAAACGCATTCAACAGTGCCAGTTGGGAAGCTATCGCGATAGCGCTACATAGGTTACTAGTCCCGGACTACGTATGTAAAATTCTGAAAAGCTACTTCCAGAACCGAGTCTTAGTTTATGATACAGTGACAGGGCAGAAATCGTATAAAATTACAGCGGGGGTTCCACAAGGCTCCATTCTGGGCCCAACACTGTGGAACGCGATGTACGATGGTGTGTTGTTGTTGAAGCTTCCCAGGGGCGTACAAATCACTGGTTTTGCTGATGATGTTTTATTGACGGTGATCGGAGAATCCCGAGAAGAAGTCGAAATGTTGGGTACAGAGGCAATCAAAACCGTTGAAGAATGGATGAACGACTCTAAACTGCAGATAGCACACCAGAAAACCGAGATGGTGTTGGTCAGCAACTGCAAAGTTGTGGAGCAAGCGAAAATCACCGTTGGGGAACACAGTATCTGTTCCAAACGGGAACTGAAGTACCTGGGTGTTATCCTTGACGATCGACTCAATTTCAAGAGCCACGTGAGATATGCATGTGAGAAAGCAGCAAAGGTCGCAACAGGGATGGCTAGAATTATGCCGAACAACGCAGGGTCATGTAGTAGCAAGAGGCGCCTTCTGGCCAGCGTATCCACATCGATACTCCGTTACGGTGGTCCGGTCTGGGTGGCAGCGCTCGAAGTAAGACAAAATCGGACGCTGCTAAACAGAACGCTCAGAGTAATGGCGATGAGAGTATCGAGTGCATATCGAACGATATCTGCAGAAGCGGTATGCGTGATAGCGGGAATGATTCCCATCGACATTATCCTGGTTGAAGATAGCGTACGCTACGAGGAAAAAACAACGGACGTGCAAAATAACAGAGAACTGCGAAAAAGATCACGACTAGAGTCAATACGGAAGTGGCAACAGGTGTGGAACAACACACCTAACGGTCGATGGACCCACCGACTAATTCCGAATATCACGAAGTGGATTGGGCGCAAGCATGGAGAAGTAAATTTCCACTTGACCCAATTTCTGTCTGGTCATGGATGTTTTAGGCGGTACTTGAACAGGTTCGGACACGCGAACTCACCATCCTGTCCTGAGTGTGGTCAAGTAGAAGAAACAGCGGAACACGTGGTCTTCGAATGTCCTCGATTTGTCCAGCAGAGAAGAGAGTTGATCGCTGCATGCGGACTCAATTTGAATGCCGATAACATCGTACACGAAATGTGTAAAAGCGAGAACTCGTGGAACGCAGTGAATTGTGTCATAGTCACAATAATGACGGAACTCCAACGAAAATGGAGAGCAGACCAAAGAATGAGCGTAGGAAACACAGAGCAATGAGTGCATAAGCACAGCCTCCTCCCGAAGTAATACCAAACGGTGGTTCCGGGAGAGAAACGGCATGAAGAAGGAGGTGGTTTTTGGTGAGTAGGAATCTCACACTATCCGGTCAACATGGCGACTGGTTCTCAAATGGGGATCAACACTAGGGTAGGAGCCTACCTGTTGGTCTCAAATGTTCCTATCTCACGCCTCCACGAAGATCATATGACGACATTTTTAGATCGGGCGTGAACTGGAAACACACACCTGGTCTTGGCTCCGAGAACGGGTGTCGAAAGTGGCTAAGTGAGGGGGTGCGAGCGAGTCAGAGCGCTATATCTCTCCCGGGGAAGGCCTCCCGGGTCATGGAGGCCTTGCCAACCCGCTGTCTCCCGGGCAAAGGAGATACACCCAGACAATGGAGCTAAGGTCAAGACGAATACTACGAATGCGATCACCCGAGGAGGGTCCCCGAACTGGAGCTGGTCCTGGAACGGGCGTAAGAGCGAGCGGCCAGCGGCTGGAGGGCGATGTGCAAGAGCGGGCCACCAGCCGGGTTCAACCCGAAGAGCTACCGCCACACGGAAACAGCAGCCATCGACATCACCAACGAAACGCTGCGCCTACGAGGCGTGTTGCGACTGTCAGACGACAGTCGTCCACACTTGTGGGTACTACTAGGCGACGGATCATGTGGACACACGAAATGAACGAATTCGTGATCCGCGCCTATTACATCTGCACTGCTTTGGAGACGGACATGAGCGGTCGCCCTCGAATACTCGCAATGTTCGAGGAAGCGTATCCAGAGTTCGTCGGGAGGCTTGACCAAAACGCGATGAACGCGAGGCGTAGAGCGATTGTACGCAACAATATGCTCTCCCAAACGCAAGTCGACGAGATCAAGCAGCAGGTGCAGAGAGAACTAAGCTCCAGAACAAGCAGAGCAAGCGATGTGTCGAGACGAAGTTCAGTACGGCTGAGCAATTCATTCGCGAGTGGGGCACGCGAATCAGCACCAGTGGAGGCCACAGTACAACAACCCCCTGAGCCGGAAGATCCACAGCCAGATCAACAACTACTACGCGATCTGGTCTTCCATTACGACGAGGCGATCTCACAGTTCCGCGACACGGACCCTTTGTCGCGCCCCAGGATCCCGAAGTTGCAGCATTCCCGCAGGCTGACAAGTGCAGTAAAGCTCATGAACGAGCACGTTCTTCCGCTGCACTTGGTTGATGCTGAGAACATGGAGGAGCTGCAACTGAAAGTTTACTGTGCTGCTGTGGCGACCGCCAAAAGTTTAGGATACCGTATTAGGCCAAGAGGCGGACTGCTCCAACATCTCCGTGAAAGGCGTGAGCCTCCATGGCGAAGGAGATTGGAGCAACGGATCCTAAACAAGCGCGCCGCAATTGGAAGACTGATGGCGTACAAAAGAGGCAGCAGATCGGTGAAATTATGTCGCCAAGTTGCTGTGATCGTGCGGCCTACTGAACTTCGCCAGCTGGGAGCTCACCAGCTGACGGAAAAACTCGACACACTGGTACAGCAATTGAGCGTCCTAACTAAACGGCTGAAACGTTACTCTGACTCTGCAAAGCGCCAGGAACAAAATCGGATGTTCAGAGATAACGAGAAAGCGTTCTACGACCACATTAGCGACGAGAAGCCCGACTACCGCGAAGGTTTGCCAGATATTAGCGATGTGACGAACTTCTGGGCTGGTATTTGGGAGACCCCAGTAGAACATCGCGACGGGCAAATGTGGTTAAGACGGGAGGAGGAGAGTTGTGGTGAAATTGGAGAGATGCCAGCTATCATCGTCGGAGAGAACGATGTCCGCGAAGCCTCGCGGTACCTGAGGAACTGGGCAGCACCGGGCCCCGATGGTGTCCAGAACTTTTGGCACAAGAAGCTGACCGTCGCACATCCAAAGATAGCTGAGTGCTTCAACAAGGTGCTACGTGACCCATACAACCTTCCTGAATTCGCCACCCGTGGCGTCACCTTCCTCCTCCCGAAAGACAGCAACACATTGAACCCATCAAAGTACAGACCGATAACGTGCCTATCGAGTCTGTACAAAATACTGAGCAGCATAATTACCGCCAAAGTTTCTGCTCACTGCGAACAGCATCACATCATCGCAGAAGAGCAGAAAGGATGCAGGAAAAATACGCATGGCTGCAAAGACCAGGCCATCATCGACGCAGCCATAGTCGGCCAGGCGGTATATAACCAGCGGAACCTAAGTATGGCCTACATCGATTACAGGAAGGCTTATGACTCCATACCTCACTCGTTTCTCGTCCGGGTATTGGAGCTCTACAAAATTGATCCCGTCGTCGTTAGGTTCCTGCAGCATGCGATGAGGCAGTGGAGTACGTCTCTGCACCTCAGTGATGGGGAAAATGTGTTGCAGTCTAGAACGCTGCAGATAAAGAGGGGGATATTCCAAGGCGACTCTTTCAGCCCGCTTTGGTTTTGTCTGGCACTGAACCCCCTCAGTAGGACGCTCAATAGAAACGGTCATGGCTATAAAATAAGGTATGGCGACGGCGCCCACGAAGAAGTGACCCATACCTTCTACATGGATGATCTCAAGGTCTACGCTGATTCACGTCAGCGTCTAGGTGTAGCTATCCGGGTTGTCGAAGACATAAGCAGGGACATCTGCATGGAGTTCGGCCTTGACAAGTGCCGCTGTGTCCATCTGCTGAAAGGGCAGCTTACCGAATCCGGAGGTTACGAGGTCTATGACGGCGAGTTCATAAGAGACATGGTTCGTGGCGAATCCTATAAATATCTTGGATTCCGACAGCTCACCGGGATTCGCCACTCCGACATCAAGACGGAGCTGCGAGACAAGTTCTTGAGTCGAGTGAACTGTGTCCTGAGGACTTTCCTCAACGCGGGGAACAAGGTACGCGCGATCAACACATTCGCGGTTCCCCTGCTGACCTTCAGTTTTGGTGTAGTCAAATGGAGCAAAACTGACCTAGAGGACCTTGAGAGGAGGATGAGGAAAGCATTTAAAGAGGCCGGAATGCACCATCCTCAATCGGCACTGGAGAGAGTTTCACTGCCACGCAAAGAAGGGGGACTTGGAATAGTCGACATATCTGCACTGTGTGTTGCCCAGGTACGACAACTGCGCGAGTACTTCGCAGAACGCGCCAACCAAAACGCGCTATACCGGGCTGTCTGCGCCGCCGACAGAGGATACAGCGCTCTGCACTTGGCGCAAGCGGAGTACCAACTCAACTGCAATCTGCAGACAGTGGAGGAGAAGATTGCAGCTTGGAAGCAGAAGGCAGTGCATGGTGCCCACCCCCATCAACTGGATCGGCCACACGTCGACAAGGCCGCATCTAATCTGTGGCTAACGCGTGGTGAACTCTCTTCAGTAGTAGAAGCCGACATGATAGCCATCCAGGACAGGATAATGCCGACGAGAAACTGCAGGCGGTACGTCTGGCATCAAGACGTTGATGACATTTGCCGGATGTGCCATCAACCAGGTGAAAACATAGAGCACATTATGGGAGGCTGTCCCGTTTTGGCCAACGCAGCCTACACCGAGCGCCACAACAACGTGGCCCGTATTGTTCATCGACAACTGGCGCTCCAATGTGCTCTACTGGAAGACAACGTACCAAACTACCGGTACCTGCCTGCACCTGTCCTGGAAAATGACCGTTTCAAGCTGTACTGGGATCGCACTGTTCTGACCGACCTCTCGATCCACCACAACCGGCCAGATATAATGGTTTACGACAAGAGCGACCGCAAAGTCACCATCATCGATGTCGCTATTCCACTGAACCAGAATCTGGAGGAGACCCACGGTCGCAAAATCTGCAAGTACCGACCATTGGCCGTGGAGCTTAAGGAACTGTGGGGGCTAAGGGAGGTCCCAAGAATTGTTCCAGTCGTTCTCTCTGGAACTGGAATTGTCCCGAAGACACTTCTGGAAGCGCTAAAGGTGTTGAATATGGAGAAGGAATTGGCCGGCATCCAAAAGTCGGTCATCCTTAGCACCTGCGCGATTGTCCGACAATTTCTCGGTCAGGACTGAAACAGCACGAGCATGCAGATACGTGCATTCCGCAGAGCCTAGTCCCCCTTTGGCATTCAGAAGCCCGGGGGCAGGTGAAGATTCTGGCTAGGTTCGCCTAGTTAAGAAGTGAGATAAGTCTGCAAAAAAAAAAAACAAGGTTCTCAAATGGGGATCAACATAGGGTAGGAGCCTGCCTGTTGGTCTCAAATGTTCCTATCTCACGCCTCCACGAAGATCATATGACGACATTTTTAGATCGGGCGTGAACTGGAAACACACACCTGGTCTTGGCTCCGAGAACGGGTGTCGAAAGTGGCTAAGTGAGGGGGTGCGAGCGAGTCAGAGCGCTATATCTCTCCCGGGGAAGGCCTCCCGGGTCATGGAGGCCTTGCCAACCCGCTGTCTCCCGGGCAAAGGAGATACACCCAATAACATGGAGCTACGATCACGAAGATTAATTAGAATGCGATCACCCGAGGAGGGTCCCCGAACTGGAGCTGGTCCTGGAACGGGCGTAAGAGCGAGCGGCCAGCGGCTGGAGGGCGATGTGCAAGAGCGGGCCACCAGCCGGGTTCAACCCGAAGAGCTACCGCCACACGGAAACAGCAGCCATCGACATCACCCAAGAAACGCTGCGCCTACGAGACGTGTTGCGACTGCCAGACGACAGTCGTCCACACTTGTGGGTACCACTAGGCGCCGGATCATGTGGACACACGAAATGAATGAATTCGTGATCCGCGCCTATTACATCTGCACTGCTTTGGAGACGGACATGAGCGGTCGCCCTCGAATACTAACAATGTTCGAGGAAGCGTATCCAGAGTTCGTCGGGAGGCTTGATCAGAACGCGATGAACGCGAGGCGTAGAGCGATAGTACGCAACAACATGCTCTCCCAAACGCAAATCGACGAGATCA
Source organism: Toxorhynchites rutilus septentrionalis (assembly GCF_029784135.1). Classification (NCBI taxonomy): domain Eukaryota; kingdom Metazoa; phylum Arthropoda; class Insecta; order Diptera; family Culicidae; genus Toxorhynchites; species Toxorhynchites rutilus. The sequence goes on along the minus strand of NC_073745.1, from coordinate 313,120,353 downwards.
AGCAGCAGGTGCAGAGAGAAATAAGCTCCAGGAACAACAGAGCAAGCGATGTGTCGAGACGAAGTTCAGTACGGCTGAGCAATTCATTCGCGAGTGGGGCACGCGAATCAGCACCAGTGGAGGCCACAGTACTACAACCCCCTGAGCCGGAAGACCCACAGCCAGATCAACAACTACTACGCGATCTGGTCTTCCACTACGACGAGGCGATCTCACAGTTCCGCGACACAGACCCATTGTCGCGCCCCAGGATCCCGAAGTTGCAGCATTCCCGCAGGCTGACAAGTGCAGTAAAGCTCATGAACGAGCACGTTCTTCCGCTGCACTTGGTTGATGCTGAGAACATGGAGGAGCTGCAACTGAAAGTTTACTGTGCTGCTGTGGCGACCGCCAAAAGTTTAGGATACCGTATTAGGCCAAGAGGCGGACTGCTCCAACATCTCCGTGAAAGGCGTGAGCCTCCATGGCGAAGGAGATTGGAGCAACGGATCCTAAACAAGCGCGCCGCAATTGGAAGACTGATGGCGTACAAAAGAGGCAACAGATCGGCGAAATTATGTCGCCAAGTTGCTGTGATCGTGCGGCCTACTGAACTTCGCCAGCTGGGAGCTCACCAGCTGACGGAAAAACTCGACACACTGGTACAGCAATTGAGCGTCCTAACTAAACGGCTGAAACGTTACTCTGACTCTGCAAAGCGCCAGGAACAAAATCGGATGTTCAGAGATAACGAAAAAGCGTTCTACGACCACATTAGCGACGAGAAGCCCGACTACCGCGAAGGTTTGCCAGATATTAGCGATGTGACGAACTTCTGGGCTGGTATTTGGGAGACCCCAGTACAACATCGCGACGGGCAAATGTGGTTAAGACGGGAGGAGGAGAGTTGTGGTGAAATTGGAGAGATGCCAGCTATCATCGTCGAAGAGAACGATGTCCGCGAAGCCTCGCGGTACCTGAGGAACTGGGCAGCACCGGGCCCCGATGGTGTTCAGAACTTCTGGCACAAGAAGCTGACCGTCGCACATCAAAAGATAGCTGAGTGCTTCAACAAGGTGCTACGTGACCCACACAACCTCCCTGAATTCGCCACCCGTGGCGTCACATTCCTCCTCCCGAAAGACAGCAACACATTGAACCCATCAAAGTACAGGCCGATAACGTGCCTATCGAGTCTGTACAAGATATTAAGCAGCATCATAACCGCCAAAGTTTCTGCCCACTGCGAACAACACCATATCATCGCAGAAGAGCAGAAAGGATGCAGGAAAAATACGCATGGCTGCAAAGACCAGGCCATCATCGACGCAGCCATAGTCGGCCAGGCGGTATATAACCAGCGGAACCTAAGTATGGCCTACATCGATTACAGGAAGGCTTATGACTCCATACCTCACTCGTTTCTCGTCCGGGTATTGGAGCTATACAAGATTGATCCCGTCGTCGTTAGGTTCCTGCAGCATGCGATGAGGCAGTGGAGCACGTCTCTGCACCTCAGTGATGGGGAAAATGTGTTGCAGTCTAGAACGCTGCAGATAAAGAGGGGGATATTCCAAGGCGACTCTTTCAGCCCGCTTTGGTTTTGTCTGGCACTGAACCCCCTCAGTAGGACGCTCAATAGAAACGGTCATGGCTATAAAATAAGGTATGGCGACGGCGCCCACGAAGAAGTGACCCATACCTTCTACATGGATGATCTCAAGGTCTACGCTGATTCACGTCAGCGTCTAGGTGTAGCTATCCGGGTTGTCGAAGACATAAGCAGGGACATCTGCATGGAGTTCGGCCTCGACAAGTGCCGCTGTGTCCATCTGCTGAAAGGGCAGCTTACCGAATCCGGAGGTTACGAGGTCTATGACGGCGAGTTCATAAGAGACATGGTTCGTGGCGAATCCTATAAATATCTTGGATTCCGACAGCTCACCGGGATTCGCCACTCCGACATCAAGACGGAGCTGCGAGACAAGTTCTTGAGTCGAGTGAACTGTGTCCTGAGGACTTTCCTCAACGCGGGGAACAAGGTACGCGCGATCAACACATTCGCGGTTCCCCTACTGACCTTCAGTTTTGGTGTAGTCAAATGGAGCAAAACTAACCTAGAGGACCTTGAGAGGAGGATGAGGAAAGCATTCAAAGAGGCCGGAATGCACCATCCTCAATCGGCACTGGAGAGAGTTTCACTGCCACGCAAAGAAGGGGGACTTGGAATAGTCGACATATCTGCACTGTGTGTTGCCCAGGTACGACAACTGCGCGAGTACTTCGCAGAACGCGCCAACCAAAACGCGCTATACCGGGCTGTCTGCGCCGCCGACAGAGGATACAGCGCTCTGCACTTGGCGCAAGCGGAGTACCAACTCAACTGCAATCTGCAGACAGTGGAGGAGAAGATTGCAGCTTGGAAGCAGAAGGCAGTGCATGGTGCCCACCCCCATCAACTGGACCGGCCACACGTCGACAAGGCCGCATCTAATCTGTGGCTAACGCGTGGTGAACTCTCTTCAGTAGTAGAAGCCGACATGATAGCCATCCAGGACAGGATAATGCCGACGAGAAACTGCAGGCGGTACGTCTGGCATCAAGACGTTGATGACATTTGCCGGATGTGCCATCAACCAGGTGAAAACATAGAGCACATTATGGGAGGCTGTCCCGTTTTGGCCAACGCAGCCTACACCGAGCGCCACAACAACGTGGCCCGTATTGTTCATCGACAACTGGCGCTCCAATGTGCTCTACTGGAAGACAACGTACCAAACTACCGGTACCTGCCTGCACCTGTCCTGGAAAATGACCGTTTCAAGCTGTACTGGGATCGCACTGTTCTGACCGACCTCTCGATCCACCACAACCGCCCAGATATAATGGTTTACGACAAGAGCGACCGCAAAGTCACCATCATCGATGTCGCTATTCCACTGAACCAGAATCTGGAGGAGACCCACGGTCGCAAAATCTGCAAGTACCGACCATTGGCCGTGGAGCTCAAGGAACTGTGGGGGCTAAGGGAGGTCCCAAGAATTGTTCCAGTCGTTCTCTCTGGAAGTGGAATTGTCCCGAAGACACTTCTGGAAGCGCTAAAGGTGTTGAACATGGAGAAGGAATTGGCCGGCATCCAAAAGTCGGTCATCCTTAGCACCTGCGCGATTGTCCGACAATTTCTCGGTCAGGACTGAAACAGCACGAGCATGCAGATACGTGCATTCCGCAGAGCCTAGTCCCCCTTTGGCATTCAGAAGCCCGGGGGCAGGTGAAAATTCTGGCTAGGTTCGCCTAGTTAAGAAGTGAGATAAGTCTGCCAAACATACAAACATACAAACATACAAACATACAAACATACAAACATACAAACATACAAACATACAAACATACAAACATACAAACATACAAACATACAAACATACAAACATACAAACATACAAACATACAAACATACAAACATACAAACATACAAACATACAAACATACAAACATACAAACATACAAACATACAAACATACAAACATACAAACATACAAACATACGAACATACAAACATACAAACATACAAACATACAAACATACATACATACATACATACGAACATACAAACATACAAACATACAAACATACAAACATACAAACATACAAACATACAAACATACAAACATACAAACATACAAACATACAAACATACAAACATACAAACATACAAACATACAAACATACAAACATACAAACATACAAACATACAAACATACAAACATACAAACATACAAACATACAAACATACAAACATACACACATACAAACATACAAACATACAAACATACAAACATACAAACATACAAACATACAAACATACAAACATACAAACATACAAACATACAAACATACAAACATACAAACATACAAACATACAAACATACAAACATACAAACATACAAACATACAAACATACAAACATACAAACATACAAACAGATTACAGGGCAAGCTAAATAAAACCGTTTAAAAATGGTGTCATATAAAGAATTGTTTCATGTTAAGAGAGCAAAACAAGCGTATAAGCTTCACATGAACCACACATGGAAACTAAGATTATAACGGGTGTTAAATAAAAAATGAGAATTTTTTCAATCACATATAAAAAATGTTTGAGAATGTTTGAGTAAGGGCCGTGGTCTGCTGTTCGACGCAACTTTGTCGCGATGCTCTCATAAGAACGTTGTACGGCACTTACGTCCATTTTCCGGATACAATTCCGGATTCTTGTAGTCAGTTGCTTCGTGTCCTTGGCCCTCCAATTGTTTTTATACGCTAGGGCACTGAGTGAGCCAAAGAAATCCTCTATTGGGCGGCACTGGGGCAAGTTTGTTGGGTTACGATCTTTCGGCACGAACGGTATCTTTTTCTCCTCAAGATACGCCAGCGTCTTCTTGGCGTAATGGGAAGACGTCTTGTCCGGCCAGAAGACGTACTTCCCATCCGCGTGATGCTCGTTCAGGAACGGCAGCAGAATTTTATCGGGGCACTCTTCTCGATAGATTTGTTGGTTGATTGTCAGACCGCTCGGGTTAATCCAAGGCTTTGAAATGCCCCGGTCGGAAATGTCGATGTACAACATAACCTTTTTTCAAACTTTCAGGTGGTGTGGACGACTTGTCGCTGGAGTAGTAATTATAATTTCCTGGAATATGCGTTTTGGACAGCGGAAAATAGCTTTCGTCGTCCAGAACGAAAGACATCCCGCGGTATTTTTTGGTCATCCAGCGACACTGTGATTTAACCGTCTCAATCTGCTACTCCGTGTACTCCGGCGTCCTCGTCTTCTTCCTGCAGACGATTCCTTCCATCTTGAGGGTCCGATGGATCAATACGTGGGAGCAGCCATATTTCCGACCGGCGTCACGCAGGCTGGTTGTGTCCTTGTTGTCAAACAGATTTTTTAACGATGTATTCCTCTGCTTCGTCATTATTGTCACCGGACGACCACTTCCGACCTTCCGCTCTACGTTCAGGGAACCCAGGATACGATATACCGTACTGACAGGTACATTTTCTTCCTTAAAATGTGCCACCGTGAACTTTTTTCCTTGCTGGAAATGCGTTTCGTAGAACCGTACAATGCGTTCGCGGAGCACGTGCTGTTTCGACGCCATCTTTGCTTTGACTAAATTCAAACTAGCAAAACCAAACACGCCTACTGTATCTAAGGAGCCCAAAGAGCAATTTTCTTGGAGAAAGAAAATTTTACGCTCTTTATTTGAGTTACTGAAAGGTATTGAAAAAATTCTCATTTGTTAACACCCGTTATTATAATTTTTTTTCGATCGAATCATAATGTAATCTTCATTTCAGGATTACAGGAGTCAAAAGAATATTCATATGAGAAATTATAATATAAACATTCATTCGTGCTTTGATATTTTTTCTATACCGCGGCTGTGAATAGTGAGTGAAATAGAAAAATTGGAAATCGATACTAAGCAAACAACCCGTACAATCGATACAAAAGTCGGTGTATTGAAAGTCGTGATTTAAGGAAATCAACAGCACAGTGTTTTAGATCACACCGTGTCGAGACCCCTCTACCGGCGAGGGCAGTTCTGATGAACCTCCCGGAAGAAGTTTTCCTGAACTCTACAACCATCAAAATGAGTTTGGAGCATTAATAAATATACTTATGACAGGCAAAAAACAAGCTCCACTTTCAAAGAAACCTCTCTTGCTTGAAATCAGATCGCGAAGCTGCTCAACCTCACTCACTTGTCATATGGGACAGAGATCGAAATTAAGCTGCACCCTACGCTTAACTCATGCCGCTGTGTTATCGCGTCTCGGGCCTACGATGGCCGACGATGAACTATTGAGCGACAATCAGTGTCAGAAACGGTGTGGCTTAACCTGATCAAACAAATTTATCTGTCTACTACCAGAATGTCAGAGGTCTACGCATTAAAACGACACACCTGAAACTGAAACTATCGGGCTGTGACTACGATATAATCGTCTTCACTGAAACGTGGCTCAGGTCCGATATCTGTAACACAGAGCTTACATCGGACTACACAGTATTCCGGTGTGATCGCAATGAGACTACTAGCAACCTTCCGAGGGGTGGGGTGGCGTCCTTGTAGCTGTGAAATCTAAGCTTCAATGCACGACAGTTTCCTTAGTTGATTGTAGTCAGCTGGAACAGGTTGTTGTAAAACTAACACTTCCTCATCGTTCGCTGTTCATCTCTGCTATCTACCTTCCTCCGGGCTCCGATGTCGGGCTATATTCGACTCACGCTGTGGCTGCTCACAACATATTGGATCGTTCATCACTCAACGACGTTATTCTGCTCATTGGGGATTATAATCTTCCTCATCTGCAATGGTGTTTCGAGGAGGACATCAACGGATATTTACCCTCTAATGCATCCAGAAAGCAAGAGACAAATCTAGTTGATTCAATCTCGTCGTGTGGTTTGGTTCAGGTGAACTCGTATGTCAACTCTAACAACAGACTTCTGGATTTAGCCTTCACGAGTTCTCCTGATATAACTGAGGTATTTGAACCACCACATCACCCTCCGTTCATTCTGTTGGTGGACATACAGAGTTTGGTCACATACCACCAACTTCACTCTGCTACGGATGAATTCGACTTGAACTACAGACGTAGCAATTTCGACTCGCTGAATGCCGCGTTTTCGTCCATCGACTGGCAACATTTTCTGAATAGACAGTCTGTTGACGAAAACGTCCTCATATTCTACGACAAACTGATCGAAATAATCCGCTCAAATGTTCCGCGCCGTCGTCGTAATTCAAGCAACGTTAGTGAAGAACCTTGGTGGACAACTGAGCTTCGCAACTTGTGTAACCGATTGAGGAAAGCACGCAAACGATTTCTTGCTCTCAGATCAGATCTGAATAGAGAGTGGTTACGTGGTATCGAGTCATCGTACAATGAATTACACACCTCCACCTACCAACAGTACTTATCTAGAGTGGAATCAAACTTGAAACAAAACCCATCGATGTTCTGGAGGAACGTTAAAAGACAAAAAGCTAGCAACCGCGTGCCAACCAATGTCACATATAATGACTACACAGCCAGCACAGCTGACGGAGCTGCCAATCTTTTTTCTAACTTTTTCCGAAGTGTGTACTGTTCAACTTCACCTGTACCTCGCCCAGGATGTTTCAACAACGTGCCAACCCATAATATTCACCTTCCGATTTTCGGCTTTTCTAACGATGAAGTACTTGGTGCATTGGCCAGATTGGATGCTTCTAAAGGAGCCGGAGTGGATAATCTGCCACCGTTGTTAGTGAAAACTGCGCTGTATCTTTGGTCGTTCCTTTGACGATGATAGTTCAATAGAACAGAGACGCTTTCCAAGTTTATGGAAAACAGCTTCAATGATTCCTGTCCACAAATCTGGCAGTTTGTACAATGTAGTCAATTATAGGGGAATTTCGATTCTCAGCTGTTTGGGAATAGTTTTGGAATCTATAATGCGCAACGTCATGCTTAATGCAGCAAAGTCGAATATCAGCACGGATTCATACCACATCTTTCAACGGTGACCAACCTAATGTGCTACTCCAACATACTATTCCGTGAAATCGAACGGCGTAATCAAGTTGATTCCGTTTCTATCGACTTCTCGAAAGCCTTCGACACTTTGCCGCACGCCTATGCAGTTGAAAAATTACAACACTAAGGCCTACCGACGTGGATTACGGAATGGCTAACGTCATATTTAACAGATCGGAAGGCATTCGTACAGCTGAATTCGTCGCGATCCAGCACATTCAACATGGTGTACCGCAGGGAAGTGTGCTGGGTCCATTGATATTTGTCATGTTCATCAACGATTTATGCTTTCGTATATCCTCCGGTAAGCTACTTTTTTATGACGACCTTAAAATCTTTCGAGTCATCGCATCTCCATTAGACTGCATATTACTGCAAACCGACATTGACATTGTTCTGAGCTGGTGCAGAGAGAATGGTATGAGTGTGAACATAAATAAGTGCAAAACGATCACCTTTAGCCGCAGTCGATTCTCAGGGTCACACCAATATCTGATCGTCAATACTCCATTGGAACGCGTACAGTCTATTCGCGACTTGGGAGTTATAATGGACTCTAACTAGAGATATGCCATCCGCTCATGCGCTGTTCATTCGAATCGCTTCGTCATAGTGAGCGGATTCCGATCGGCTCGCAATCGAAACAACGCAGCTCATCAGCTCATTACCGAGCTGGAGAGCTGATGAGCTGATGAGTAGCTGAGCTGTTGAGCTGATGAGCAGCTGGGCTGTTGAGCTGATGAGCAGCAGGGCTGATGAGCTGTTGAGCTGCTAAGCTGTTGAGTTGAAGAGCTGCATAGCTGTGGATCGCAAAAGCTGCAGAGAGTGTGAATTGAGAAGCGCGAAAGAATTTTTCGTCTCCCGCGCTTTATGATATGACGTCAGTTTGTTTTCGTGTGTCCCTTTTCGTTCTTTAGCTTTAGCAGCGATGCCAGATAGGAAAAAGGTTTTTGTTTTGAAGATATTCAATCGTTCGTTACTTCATTAATTTTTCTTACATTGCCAAACAAAATAATACTCATTATTATATGCTTGTAAATAAAATTACTATATTATATCGTTATTTATGGTGAATCAAAACAATTCAGAAAACCACCCGGCATTAATGCTGATGATTGATAAAGGTCCTTTTGTTACCTTTTTCATCGCGAATAATTATTTCTCGTTGCGGCTATTATTGAATTTATTTTTATATCCTTGGATGCAAAAAAAATATATCGGTAGTATTATCAAAAAACTTTGTCTCGGCCAATATTTCTGAAGGCATTTTATTTGGCTATTACTGGTTCTAAGCATCTTCTATGTTGGATTTCGGCATTTAATATTTGTTGTATGTTATATTTTTAGAATTCATATTAGTTTTAGTTTGTGTACAATTACAAATTAAATTCGTTTATTTTTTTGCTTTCCGTCTATTAAGAAAATGCACACTAAAAAATGTCTCATGGTAGTTACGTTTCATATGCAATTGTGTGGACAAAATTCAACTGAGCTGAAGAGCTGTTCCAAATGAGCAGCTCACTTGTATGAGCTGAACAGCTCTGAGCCGCTCACCATGATGAGCTGATTTGCCCATCTCTAACTCTAAACTTCGTTCTCATGAGCACGTTTCCATTAGTATTGCCAAAGCTTTTTCAGCACTTGGATTTATTCGCCGTACTGGTGCTCAGCTAACCGATGTATATGCACTGAAATCGCTTTTTTGCGCATTAGTGCGTAGTATTATAGAATACGCTGTTCCGGTCTGGGCACCTTACCACACGTACCAGATAATCCGCATCGAACGCATCAAGAAGGTGTTTATACGTTTCGCACTTCGAAACCTGCCTTGGAATGATACCCTAAATCTCCCTGACTACCAGGATCGTTGCCGCTTGATCAATCTCGAGCTCCTGTCGGTACGACAACCAAGACTGCAACAGCTGTTCATACTCGACGTCCTGACGAACAACATTGACTGTCCCGATATCCTACGTGAAATCCCACTTATTCTACCCCCTCGCCAGCTGCGACACTCCGCTCTAATCGCCATTCCTAGGCACAGGACTAATTATGGATACAACAGTTCTCTATGCTCCTGTCTCAAAGCTTTCAGTGTCATCTGTGATAAATTCGATTTCAATATAACCAGACAATGTTTCATCTGTAGACTTATAAATTTAGTATAGGTTAGGATTAGTCTGTACGGTACCACCGAAGACCGAATGCAAATAAATGAATAAATAAAGAGGTATTACCCAGAACCGATGCTCTGTTTCAACTGTTATCAGTATGGTCACACCAAAACTAAATGTCCCGGCCCTGGGAAATATTACGATTGTTCCCAAATATACGAAAATACTAGAGAATCACTAGAGATAACTCTCATTGTCTCCATTGTAACGAAAATCATAGACCGTCCAGTCGTAAATGTATAAAGTACAAGGAGAAAACCAAACAAAAATCGATCACAACCTTTCGTTCAGTGAAGCTAGAAAATGTGTAGCAACTTGACACACAACCTACTCTAAAGTGGCCGCTCAACCTCCGCCTTGATTAGGCTAGACTGGATGCGCTACAGGAAGTAAATAAGAAAAAAGATGAACTAATTGCACTCCTAACCGAAAAAGCTAACCAAAAAGAAGGAACAATAAATGGATGCAATCCACAAATTCCAAGCAGAAAAGAACTACGAATTTGATAATCTGCTTAAAACTGTCCAGGAGCATGAACAGGAAATTTCTCCCGAAAGCAGTCAATCTCCCTGCAAAAAGTCACAGTTACCAGCAACTTATCAATCTCCTGTATTAAACGCAGAAGAAGTGGTGAATATTTCCGATTATGTATTAGACTTCAATGAAGATTCTTCACCTCGCTATGTTCGGAAAACCCTGTAACCACCACAGCAATAAACCCACCGGATTCTACAACAACAACAACAGCAATAACAACAAACACGCATCTAACTGGTTTGAGGCGAGCGAAAGTGTAGAAACAACCTTACTTCCCCGCCGAGAAGCTTTGCAGGATGACATACTTGTCCAGAACGTTACAACCAGAATTGTTAATAAGGAAACCCTCTCTGCGACCAGTAAAAGTAGCAGCAGCAGCCAACTATCACCGTCAGTCCTACTTCCAATATTGAACATCATTCCAAAACTCTAGAATTTTCTTCGAACGATACCTATCAAAAGTCCAGTCATTTCCACACAAGGTTTCTGGCAGTAGACGTTACCGAATCTCGGAGTAACCCTTCAAAGGATACCTTTTCTCACAATCAACTTTACATGGCTTTTACCAACTGTTACCAACCGAATATCAGTCCCATTGATTCAACATCATTCGCCTCCAACGTCTTTCCATCTTTCACAAGCTGCAACTACTACCGGCAAGGGGCTCGTCAACCCCGGGCATTTCCTAACACCGGTCCTGACTGTGGATGTTCTCGAACCTCGGACTGACTCTACAGCAGCTACCGGTGAAAGCGTATTAACAACAGACATTTTCTCCCCAGCTACCTTCTCATCGTCAGATACTGAATTCAGACGAGTACGAGTCAACGCGAACGAAAGTCAGTTCAGCGACATCTCAGCGAAACTTTCCTTTGTAATGTAATGTGCGAAGTATGTGGTGAAACCATTCCGAATAAAAAAAAAAAACTCGCTGATGATGAACGTTTACAACTGGATGACGCACAATCGTCCAGCGATCCTAGGGAAGGAAATCACTTGTTTGGACATTCGGACCCACTTCTGCTACCAATTCATAAACAATACCACAGAAATGTACGCTTGTATTGCCAGATTTGGCGATCCATGGAACATAATAGTCATTTTACTATACATTTGAAATAACGCGAACAATGATAACCTGGTCAACGAGCTCATCGAACTCCTAAGGACAAGTGAACCTCCTTACATAATCTGTGGAGATTTCAACGCGAAACATGAAGCTTGGGGTTCATGAACTTCTACTGCTCGAGGTCGCAGGATTTTTGAATGAGCTGTTGATAATAATCTTGTGTCGCTCAACAATGGATCATCTACTCATATACACTGCACGTCAGGATCATTTTCATCGATCGATATTTATTTTTGCTTCTGCTAGTCTTGTGTCAAACTTTACATGGTCAGTTGAGCAAGACAGGTATGGAAGCGACCACTTTCCTATTCTCACCCGGTCCCACAGTCACTGCGACCGTTTCGCTCGACAACATTACTGCTAACATTATCCACGCCGCATCAGTTTCAATTCCAAAACCAAGTGGGCAATTTGAGACCAGGAGCCAGTTTTGGTGGAACCAGCAAATGTGCGATGGCGGTAAAAAAAACAAAGGAAAACTTTGACGAAACTTCGCAAAATAAGCATGGAGGACCCGAGCAAAGAAGCTGCGCTTTTGGAATATGTAGAAGCGAAAAAGTAAGCCAGAAAAAAAAAATCACTGAAGCCAAACAATCATGTTGGAACAATTCGCTGAAATCATCAACTCGAATGCTAACTCGTCGGAATGGTGGCAAAGCTACAAGAAACTAGCGAGGAAAAAACATACTGGAGCCCGTAGTATTTCCATCGACGGGAAACAGATGACCGTCAGGAAATCGCCGAGTTCTTTGCGTCAACCTCATCTACAGCCAACTATTCAGAAGAATTTTAACAACTGAAACGAAATCGTGAAAAGCATAACTTAGACTACAGCTTCGAAGTATCCTCACCCCTAGAAAAGGATTTCTCTATTGACGAACTACTGCTAGCCCTAGATAACACAAAAGGATCATCAACGGGTCCTGATAACATCGGCTGCCCGATGCTCAAACGGCCTCCAATCCATTGTAAATACGTCCGTCCAAAGGCCTTCAACCATACATGATCTCATGGTGTAATTTCGAAATCATGGAAACAAAGCATCGTGATTCCGATACAAAAATTGGAAAAAAACGGCAAGGGTTATAAACATAAACAAAATGGTCAATCATAGGCTGACTACCCACCTAGTAACACGGAGTTTTCCACCCACAACCATTTGCATTTCTTAAAGGTATGAGCACAAACAGTTATCTTTCGGAATTAGACCATGTGATAACGGAAGCAGCAAAAAAGAGAGAGAGCATTGTGAAATCGTCGTCAGTCTTCAGAATGCAACGCGGTGCTGATGTGTAACAAGTTTTTTGTACTCAGTTGAGTTCTCACTCCTTGTATACACATGCGCTCTCAAATGTTTTACTGTCAGCACCGTTTTTGTACCGATTTTTTTTACACGAGCGTATACGGTTCGTATGGAGGCGCGCTGTTGTTTTTCTGCTTTACTTAGTACGAGCGAAGACAAAACGGGCGCTAGAATTTTATATATATGTGTGTGTGTATAAACTGAGGTACGCATCACACAAGTGAGAAGCGATGTTAAATATCTGAAAACTGTGCTGTGTTCATTCGAAGCTCTCGTGTTCAAGAATTTTGCACACCAAGAAAGAATATGTATTTGTTATGAACTCGCGCTAATGAAAATTAAACTCGAATGCAGCGCAGCGTATGTTTTCTGGAGACTGATCGTCGTTCTCGACATAAAAAAGCTTTCAATCGTGTGGCACCGTCACGTGATGGAAAGAATTATCCGCAATCACCATGACACAATTCATTAGAAATTTCCTCACGGGAAGAACATTTCAAGTATGCTTTGGAGAATCGTTATCGCGAGCAAAAATCCAAGAAAAAGGTGTGCCCCAAGGGTCAGTGCTTTTAGTGACACTATTCTTGCTGGTAATTTAGTGCTGCTCCTAATAACGTCTGTATGTTCGTTTATACTGACGATATTGTGGTCGTTGCTACAGGCAAAATGGTCAGTATAGAGCGGTTGAATAATTTTGATAACAGTGAAGACAAACTGCCAGCGCCGCGTCTTGAAACAATGGATGGAATTCCATCAGAACCAGGACAAGATGATGCTTTGAGTTAATCTCTATATATATATAAATCTCGTGTCACGATGTTCGTGGCCGAACTCCTCCGAAACGGCTCGACCGACTTCCATGAAATTATGCAACGTTTGTTAGGCATGAGAGTAGGTCTCGAACTATATGACATACCGCTAGGATACAGATTACCGTATGTTTAATACCGATTAGGGTGGCACTATGCACACTATTTTTCTAAATAAACTGAATAAATGTTTTTTGTGTTTTTTTTTTAATTTGGTTCAGAAAAAAACATAAGTACCCAAATTTTCATCCTTTTGACCCCGTCCCATTGTTTTATTCTTTTTTCCTGATTTTTGTATTTTTGTAAACACAATATCCAAATAAAAAATAACCGTCGCTCAATTTACCCACGAATTTTTTTACGTTTTTGTATAACAAATGGCGCTACGTACGCTTCATCGAATACCTACGGAAGTAACCTCAATTCGTCTAAAGCTAGGGGCATCGACGAGGTACTGGAAACCTTATCGGATAAGCACAATGCATTATTGAAATCCTTCAGATCACACATGCTCATGTTAATCACGCCATTTTCATCAATCCAGATAAATTATCAGCTGGAGAACACGTGTATTAATTCAATGATTCTAATTGATATTTATGACTATGTAGTTATAAGAGACGAAAGAAACAAGAGAGTTCGATGGATTTTTATTATCGAACGATGATTCAACGCAGCTAGGAAAACGTCATTCTATGATGTCATGAGCTGTGCCAACAATTCATGGTTGGCATGTACGCGAAGGTAGGGGACGAACGACTGTGATTCCTACGACACAATCGACAGAAGCAGCACGAGGACGAAGAAATTTACCTGCGAGACGCTACCAAAAGTAACGCCGACGCAGCCTTTGCTGTTGTCAGGCTAAAACGCAATGCATCGTTAAGGAAATCGATAGTGTAATTGACTCCGAAATTCCAAATTGGTTTACTGACCGTCTATTACTCACCCGTATACTGAAATACGATCGAGTCAGAAAAACTCGAACGGATCGCATTTTTCATTCTGTAATCCGTTCGACCCAAGTCCAATCAAGTTGTGATAATGTGATAACGTATGGTAATTTTACATAAACGACATTGACCTTCGTGTTCTATTCCTGTAAAAATAAACACGGATTTTCGGGTGGAATAAACACGCTTTTAAAACGAAAAATATGGATATACTATACCCTTTCAAATATGTTTTGCATGAAACACAGTAACACATTTTCTGCAAGCGGGTGAAAATCGTGTACGAAAATTGTGTCTGATAGTGTTTTTATGTTATGGATAAAATTTTAACGGAAATGTAGTTAAAATAAATATAGGAAAACAAGTTGAGTCAGGGTTAGGAGCGGCTTGCACTCACGATAAAACTTGAGTAGTAGAAGTAATGCTTCGAGAGTGCAAGCAGTGGGGATTCCGCTCTCATATTACTTTTTTGAGATCTTGGTAGCTCACCGTTCCAAGTATTCTCTCTGTGTACATATGAAGAATAAAAGAGCCTCGCCTGCTGGGGGTGATTTAAAAACATCCGACTAGAGGGATATACTTATTCATTGATCGTTGAATGTGATTTTTTACCATCCCTGGTTAGGACTATGTCATCTAAGTATTCTAATAACATGAAGTATTAATCTTCATTCGAATGTTAACAATGTAAAATTGCTCTCGGTCTACTAATCTGATAGAGAGAAAGTAGCTCAACAACTTCTATTTTTCATCAAGGCATCGATTTCGTTCGAATCGTGCATAATCGTGCGGAATATGGGTTAGTGTTTGATAGTGTTCCAACAAACATGGTTCATAGCTCATGCGATGATCTGAGGCTTTTACCGCCTTGCGTTGAAGATGGAAAACACGATCACAAGGGTAGACGGATCTTCTTCTTCTTCAATGGCACTAACGTTCCTAGAGGAACTTCACCGTCTCAACGTAGTATTACTTGCGTCATTTTTATTAGTACTTAGTTGAGATTTCTATGCCAAATAACACGCCTTGAATGCATTCTGAGTGGCAAGCTCTAGAATACGCGTGATCACAGTGCAAGTCGGAGGAAATTTCTTTGACGAAAAATTCCCCCGACCAGAACGGGAATCGAATCCGAACACCCGGCATGTTAGTTATGACGCTAACCACTCGGCCACGGGAGCACAGGGTAGACGGATATCTAGTATAAAAACGAAGAAACGGACAACCATTGACAAATATCAGTAACGCAGATGTTGACGGACTGGAAATCGTTGGGTAGTTCCATATTCGCCTCAGCTGAGCAAAACATTCAATGTTCATGTTAATGTTGAGTTCCGCTGTTCGGAGAAAACAGTAAATACAAACAAAAGTCCGTGAATAAGGTAAGCAATATAGCTGTGTTTCAAATTCAGAATATCGATGTGACTACTTCTGGATTGAATGACAATGACGAAAAAATGCGCCAACAAATTGGCCGGTATATCAGCGCCAATAAAGTATGACTTCGGTTTCGCAATTCATAACGAGACACAACAGTCATGAATTTGTCATGAAGTCTTTGAATCATATTTCGGACACTCTTTAAAAATAACTTGAAATGCGTAATTCCCTGATGATATAACTATAAAATTAATATCACGATTGATTCTTTAGAGTAACCCTTTAGTTATATCATCAGGGCATTAAGCATTTCAAGTTATTTTTAAAGAGTGACCGAAATATGAAACTGTCCGAAATATGATTCAGAACGGTACCTCTCGATTGCTGTAAATACGCTATTGAAAGGAGAAGAAACGGATTACCTAACACTATTAGAGCAACAACAACAAAATGGAAGAAAAAAGAACTGAAATTTTTAAAAGACATCACACTGTACAATCACATATGAATTATAGTAAACTCATAAAATTAAATCAATATACAGAGACGAATACCAAATTAGGCAAAGTCTGTATAAAAATAAAAGAAAAAAATATTAACATATGAAATCGGAAAAATCGACACGTCCTGTTGGAACCTCGCTAGAGTAACTACATTGTCCCACTTTAGTGACCCTGGAGGTCGTACATCGCGCTTGGCAAAGCATGAAACATAAAAAAAAACAAACAGTCGAGCCATATATTAAATGGCTCAGGTTCGCGAAATCAATGTTTACATGTGTAGAAACATCGCTCGACGCTACCGAGAACATGGCATTCATTATTATTCCGCGCATTTTACCGATTGCACATTTTGTCGGAACAGACAGAAAAATGCGTCCGCCCACTAAAACCAAAACAAAGGCAAAACAAAAAAAAAGAGGCAAACTTTGAGCGAGCGGAACTGTATGCACTGGGGGATGTTATTTCCACTTCCGTGCAGTCAGTTAGTTCCCTCCCCCGTTCAAATCGATGAATAATAGTAGTTCGCTCGAGGGATGCATCGTTGGAGCGGGGCAAACACACCTTTCAGCGGCCAAACAGCCCAAAACACACAATTACCGAATTGCGTTCTATTAATTTTTGCAATTAAAATGTCACGAGTTATCGTATGTTTGTTCCACCGTTTTGTGTAATTAATGAGAGACCGTCGGGTTGATGTTGCTGTCCGAGATGATGATGGACAGGAAGGAAGAGGGATGTGGCTTGAATGGAGGATGGGGGAGGATGGATTACATCTGGGACATTGTTCGCGGTGCTGATTGCAATTAATCAATGGCGGGGTGGGCGGTCTGCTGCAGATGCAGCTGCCACTGCTGCAATTGGAGCAAATTGGATAACTGATGAGCTTTGATTGCATGATCACGTTACTTTTCTTGTTCGCAATAATGGGAACAATAAAAGATAGCGTGGGGATAATTGATGGTAGCGACCAATTCGGTTCGATGTGAGTGAGGAAGTAGCCCTAGCGTGTTGTTACGACCGATGACTTTCTAGTGCATCCTCGTAAGGTGTTTTATGGCACTCGATTGAGTGATTAGTGCATCTTACAGAGCTTTTTAATGGATGCTTGTTATTGATGATACACTGCTGCTTCGTGAAACAATTCTAATTCATCATTGTTAGATTATACACAAATTCTGACTAACTTAATAATTTCCTTGGCGAGACGATGTAAACTAGATAAAACTTTTAATGATTTAACATTTGAGTATTCGAACAATTCACTATAACATGAGTGGAAGAGAAAAAAGCATTAATAATGTCGGGATTTGCACATAATAATATTTAAATTACTCTCATCTCCTCAAATAGTCCATGTGATTAAGACGTATCGTACCGTACTTTGGAAAACCTGAATGTACAGGAACAACAATTAGTAATTATATTACCTATGAAAAGTAGGGGTAGAACCGTGCTTTAATACTATTTCAATAGTCTTCGTCAGAAAAAACAAATATACTGCAAATATTTCAGTCAGTTCCAGAAGTCAGTCAAAGTCAGGTTTTTTTCAAAATGGTTTCAGGCATCCTTTTTTTAACAGTTGAAATATATACTGAAATATATATATACATATATATAAATACATTAAAAGTTGAAATATATATAAATATATACTGTTTTTGTGCGGGAGATGTGGACCTTCATAAAATATCTTTGAAAAAAGTTTCCGCTACTAAATTTAAAAAAAAAAGTGGGGGATAGAGAACATATAAAAAAAAATCCACGGAGAAAATAACTCAAATCCTGATGATCCCGATTTGGATCACCGTGTGATTTTCTTCTGTTTTCATGCTGTAAGTTGTTGTCTTTTCGGTTGAGTGTCGAATCCGCTATCTAAAATTATATCATGAACATATTGCGTTCGATGGAAGGATGGAAATGATTTAAAGGGCGGAAAAAATTTGAACGCAAACTTGCTGTTTTCGCAAAACAAACTGCAAACTGCTTAGAAATAAATCATATAATGATTTGGTTCAGAAACGTGAACGCGTGGATCGTTACAAGCTGGTTGTGGTATCGTGCGATGGGCCCACTGTACTATGATTATATACTATTTACATTGGACCGTGCTAGAAGAATGAGCCATGGTTTTGACAGTGGGTTATATAATGTCAATGTATAGAACTAACGAGGCAGAATAAAGAATGGCGTATGAGTGACTAGTTCAATCTCAGATTTGTGCGCGTTATTAAGAAGAGTTACAATCTGAAAACCATCGACATCACACTGGTGAAGTGAAGAGGTTCAAAAAAATTGTAAGGGGTTGTATCTAGGACACGACCGCATATTTTCGACGTAGAACGACGCAATTATATTATGCAATCCACCTGTTTATCACTTCGAATATTATTTTAGGATGCATCGAAATTTTTGTAATATTACTCAACACCAAAAATACCCCCGACTTGCATGTATTGACAAAGCGGAATCCCCCAGGTACATTAATTTTGAAGTCCGTGTTAGGGAAACACAGCTCGGTGGGAACAAAAATACCCCCGACTTGCATATATATATTTGCAAAGCGGTTTTCCACAGGTATATCAATTTTGAAGTCTGTGTTGGGGAAACCGTAAATCGGGTCAATCAAAACTTGGTAGTTAAGGCGTTTAGATAACGCTTGACATTTTACAGTTATTCAATTGTTCATCTCATGAAAAATAACATTTAATCAATTGTGATAGACGCGTAGAAATATTTCCTATCAATTGATGCAAACATCTTTCCGATCTGTTAAGAAATATTCGAGTTATAAGCATTCGAAATATGGGTAGGGTTAGAACACAAATCGGCAGAATAAATATATGGAAAAGTTCTTCCAGTTTTCATGAATTTAAACCGTTTAGAGATTAGCGAATTGTAATGTATAGCATATCAAACAAATCTTAGAGAATTTCCAATTCGATTGTTATGCAAATCATGAGAATTCGTTCACAGTAAAAATAGTTTTTTTTTCCAAAATATATATTTTTATAAAGGCTCATATGGCGTTAGGTTAGTATTACAAGTGTTTTCGTAATTGGGATGTTGCTGTCTCCAATGCTCTGTACGTGTGCCCGACACGGGATACTTCCTATTGGGATGCAGCTGACCATTAATCAGCAACGCCCCCCTAGTCTGTACCTCATATCTAGCGTGGTGCGTCTTTCTCGACTCGAGGAATCCAGGATAGAATGGTCACTAGCCGGCGCAATCATCAGTTCGTGTAGAGTTGTCATGAGCGGTACAACCTTTAGCTCTTGTTGAATGATCAGTGGACTGCACAACCTTTGGCCCGTGCATCTGTAAAGAGTGTGTGTATGTATTGCCGCGACTAAGTAAAAGTTTATCGATCGGATAGGAGGGATATGAAACGGGGACACAACGAAGGAAACATCATTAAACGTTGACATCGGCGTTTCTGAGGAACAGGTATAGATGAAGCAGAAGATCAGGATCACGGCTACCTAAGATATCCCGGACGGGGATATCCGATTGTCTGCCTTGTGCTCTTAGTGCTCTAGAGAGCTGAGAGCGAGCAGCATGGAACCGGATACACGACCAGACAACATGCTCGATGTCGTGGTAGCCATCGCCACAATCACAAAGATTGTTTGCTGCGAGTCCAATGCGATAGAGATGCGCGTTTAGGTTGTAGTGATTGGACATAAGCCGAGATATCACGCGAATGAAATCACGACCTACATTCAATCCCTTGAACTATGCCCTCGTCGAGACCTTAGGGATAATCGTGTGTAACCAACGACCGAACTCATCTCCACTCCACATGCGCTGCCAACTTACGAGCGTATACTGACGAGGAATGTGGAAAAATTCATTATAAGCAATTTGCCTTTCAAAAAGTGTGCCTTCTAAAGCGCACACCTTAGCTAGCGAGTCCGCTTTCTCATTCCCCGGAATCGAGCAATGAGTGGGAACCCATGCTAAGGTAATCTTGAATAATTTTTCGACCAAAACACTCAATAGTTGTCTTATTCTTGTTAGTAAATAAGATGAGCGTTTATCAACCTTCATTGAGCGGATTGCCTCTAATGAGCTGAGACTGACTGAAAAAATAAAATAGTGGTCGATGGGCAATGTTTCAATGATCCCCAGTGCGTAGTATATCGCACCCATACACGGAACAAGGATCTTTGAGTTTGAAAGAGGCACTGGAATTTTCATTGAAGATGCCAAAGCCAGTGGACCCGTTTATAAATTTAGTTAATAACGTTTAGTTTAAAATTTAGTTTAAAAATAGTTAATAACGTTAATTTTATTTCATAAAAACGTGACCTGTTTTCTGATTTGGCACCCTTCCTGAAAGACGTAGTTCTACGTCAAAAATTGTGCCATGGCGTACACGATCCCAGCCCTTATGGTTAACTGAAACAAAAAAAAATGAACTGGTTCTGAATCAGTAAAGATGCCACTATCGTATGAACCTCGGATAAGTCAAATTTTTTTACGAATTGGTGGCCGTTTGAAAGAAGAAATTGCTTTTCTGCACGTTTTTTATGACAAATATATTTTTCGTAAATAGTAACATTAAAAAATATATATTCACATCGAATTTAGAATAAATCGGTTCAGTAGATCTTGAGATATCTACTCGTAGATTGGCGAGGTTCATAAACTACGTAACGTTAAAAATACGGATTTTGACCCCCTATTCCCCCTCACATTACACACTTCCTATCTTTAATTCGTTATGAGTAACGCAACTCCCTTACTGGCGTTACGTAATTTGTGCGCAACCCCTTTGAGAAAACCGTATTTGAGGTTTTATGTCAAGGCCGTGGTAGATTAGATACCGGATCACTAAAATTACTATAACTCGGTAAATAATGGGATTTTCGAAAAAAACTTCTTTCTAGGGTTTAATCTTGAATGTCTAAACTTCAGAAATATGAAGCAAATAAAAGTTTGCTTTATATCAAATTAGAAAACAGAACATTGAAAAATATCTCAAACATAAAATAAAACTTTTCTGAAATTTTATGCAATAAAACACTGTAAAAAAGTTTTCGGCTGGAAATACACTTTTGATGTATATAAAGTTTATAAAAATATCTTTCATTTGCACTCCAAATATCGCATTTTGGTCAAACGATTTAAATGTTACAAATTTTCAAAAATGATATTGGCGAAAAAGTTTGGGTTTGCAGACAACCCCAGCTCAGAATGATGGACCCTGATGGTGAATTAATGAAAAAGGGTCCAAATTTTTTCGAGAATAAATGATCATAAAAGATTCGACCTAGGATTATTGCCCCCTAAAACTTTAACATGCCAAATTTGGCTCTATTTGATTGATTAGTTTTCCAGTTATGTAGAAATTTGTGTTTCATTTGTATGGCAGCAAGTATTTACAAATATTTAATTATTTATACATTTTTTCAATATTTTTATCTAATTTCATTTTTATTTTATTTTTCTACAGGTAACTTCACTCCACAACTTTCGCAAATGAAGAATTACTGAAAGGTAACCAATTATTTCACATAATCGTAATTTCTGTTAATGGTTTCGACAGTATGTGCTGAAATTTTATCAGCAGATATTATAGTTGAGAGCAAGTCTACATTCGAGATTTTTGACCGATTGTATTAGCCCTCTTAACATTTTGTTATATATGTGTAAGAAAAACAGACACTCCCTTACAATTTCAGTGTGTAAGAGCGTGTAAAAAATCGTATTAGCGTGTAGATCCCTATGGTGAAAGTTTATTTTGTCAACGCTGTTTAATATGTGGGCTATTTGGGTACGGTCATTTGTTTAGGGCTCAGTTTGATTTGCCTTTTCATCATGACAGTGCGTGATTTATGGGTTATGATTGGAACGTTTTCCTAAAAAATGGTGGGATATTACAAATTCAATGAATAATTTCGGTAATAGATCCGTGAATTGGCTTTAAGGTATGTAACAGCGTTTGAATATCCATTGTGGGGCTACGTGACGTCTCTGATTCACGTGGATAAGTCATACACAACTGACGCATTAGTAGAAATCTTTTGCCCCGTTGTCTTTTGCTGCAAAAAGTAATCAAAAATTGGGCTTCATTCGAGCCAGCCGAGATAGCCATATGCTGGAAATCTTATTTAAATAAAATGGAAAACGATTATCCTTCGAGTAATGCCCAATTCAATTAAGCATACCTTTCTTCATACCTTTATCTGTGTTTTGTTTGTATTTAACTTTATATGCCGTTCAAAATAAGCATTTTTCACAGTAGAAGTACAAAATCCAACGAATCTGAGAAAGCTGAAATGGATCACCATTCTGAACTGGATGAAATCGTTCCGAACAGAGCTGCCAACCTTCCTGGTTTTTCAGGATTTTCCAGACTTTTTAGCACGCACCCTGATATACTGACGAACACTTAATTTATCCTGATTTTTCTTAAATGATCCTGATTTTTTCTGATTTTTATACTCCGTACATTATTCGTAATAAATATACTGGTCTCCATACCAAAGTTTTCTGTCATGATAGTTCTCCGGTTCGCACTTGTATATATCAAACATAATTTAAATTCTCTAGACGCAAATCTGTAATTAATTTTTTTTAATCTCAATCCTCAATTGTTTCGTGGTTTTCCAGAATTACTCAAGAGAAAATTTTTTAATCCACTGTCTATATAAAACGATTGTAGATATTAGGCTGTCAAAAAAGTCCTGCGGTATTTTTTTTGAATTTTCATTTGTTCATAAAATTAGTTACAATCATCTGTCTTAAGTCAAATATGCGCCGTTTTGTTCGATGACTTGTTCCCAACGAGATGCCAACTTCATAATACCCCTGTTATAGAAGCTCGCTTCCTTATTGGCAAAAAACTCGGATAGCCAATTTTCACAGGCCTCTTTTGTGGCTAACCTCTGACTACCTAGCTCGTTCGCCATGGACAAAAACAGGTGGTAGTCACTTGGTGCAAGGTCCGGACTATACGGCGGATGCAAAAGAACCTCCCATCCCAGCTCCCGGAGCTTCTGGCGCGTCACCAAATAAGTGTGTGGCCTGGCGTTGTCCTGATGGAAGTCACTGCGGCCTCTGTTTATCAAAGATGGCCTCTTCTTCATGAGTGCTACCTTCAAGCGGTCCAGTTGTTGGCATTACTTCGGGCTTCGACCACGGCTTCGGGCTAGCGGGCTTCGACCACGACCGTTTGCGCTTCACGTTGTCGTAAGTGACCCACTTTTCATCGCCAGTCACCATCCGCTTCAGAAACTGGTCGATTTTGTTGCGATTCAGCAGCGATTCACATGCGTCGATACGGTCACAGATGTTTTTTGCGTCAACGTGTGTGGCACCCATACATCGAGCTTCTTTGTGAATCCAAGCTTCTTCAAATGGTTAATAATGGTTTGATGACTTATCCCCAGCTCTTGGCCGATGCTACGGCTGCTACTATGCCGGTCTTTCTCGGCTAATTCAGCGATTTTGTCGCAATTTTCGACGACAGGCCTTCTGGAGCGTGGCGCATCTTCGACGACCTCTACACCAGAGCGAAAACGTTGAAACCATCGTTGTGCGGTGGAAATGGAAACTGTATCGGGTCCATAAACTGCACAAATTTTATTGGCAGCTTGAGATGCATTTTTGCCTTTGTCATAGTAGTACTGTAAAATATGTCGGATTTTCTCTTTATTTTGCTCCATATTTGCGACACTATAACTCACGAAAGACTTAACCAAACAAAACACTGTCAAGGACTATATTATAGCGCGCAAAAATACCTTTCCAACAAGCTATAGTATGACTCGACACAATGAATACAACTAGAACTACGCGCTTACAACGACACCTCGCGGAAATACCGCAGGACTTTTTTGTCAGCCTAATATAATCTGTTCGTCTGATTCGAAGTAGAATCAACTTTAATGTTGGGACTGTGGTAAATATATCTATAACAGTACTAAATATCATAAAAATTAGGAAAAATTCAACAAGTCTTCCACTGCTGATATGCTTTCCTCATTTGTCGAGTCAAGATTCATTCCAAAGCATGGATGATGAATTCAGTAAAAATTTTAATATTGACTTCTCTGCAATTGACTGTAGTAATGCTGTAGGATTTTCGGAAAAAAATATAAACGATCAAAAAGTCAGGTGCAACACTAGCATTTCCGCTTATGCGAGGATTTATACCATGCTTACTAGTTCTTTTACTCATCCGGTCTTCACCTGAAGGAAGATATACTCTGTTTCTGGTGAGATTTGGAATGCATTCTGTCTTGTGAGCTACTACCAACCAACCTGTTTCTCATATGTATGACTCGCAGCAGTCTTCGACGAGGAAGCAAACATATTCTGGGAGGATAGAATATTCAAGCTGTATGAAAGATAGCGAAGAATGTTAAACAGAGCTATAGATATAAAATTAAATTATAATTCTTTGATCGAAAATGATGTTTTTGTTTTCCCAAAAATCGACATTAACTTTTCGGACAGCCCAATATGAGCTATCCTGATTTTTATTTTCATTTTCTCTGATTTTTCAAAATTATAGTTGGAAACTCTGGTTCCGAAGGTTTATCAAAAGTTTGTAGATCGATAGGTACAGTTTTTCCCGTTATTTTTGGTATGGATTCTGTACGGTACAGGGTACAGATTTTCGTCAAAAAGTTCAGATTGGTACAGATTTTTCCGTGTGTGATTTTTTTTAACATTTGAACAGAGCAACGTTAAGGTACATGACGACTTTTACGCCGCAATAATTGTTCAGTTTCATAAAGACGAATACTCCTCCCTCTTTTCTAAGGGGGTCCTGCCATACAAATGAAACACAAACTTCTGCATAACTCAAGAACTAATCAAACAAATGAAACCAAATTTGGCATGTGGATGTTTTAGGGGGACAATAATTGTTTCTGTGCTGGTTTGACAATCCTTCTTCCTTTCTAAAGGGGAGGGGAGTGAATAACTCGAAAACTAATAAAGCAAATGGAATCAAACTTGGTATATAAGGTTTAAGGGATCGATAAACGGTTGTATGGTGGGTCGATACTCCTCACCTCTTTTTAAAGGGGGTGGGGGGATGCTGCCATACAAATGAAACACAAACTTCTCGAGAATCTCGAGAAGTAATCAAGCAGATGGAGCCAAATTTGGGATGTGATGGTTTTAGGGTACGAGAAATGGTTTCTATGATAGTATGACACCCCTCCCTCTTCTAGAATGGAGAGGGTGTCCCATAAAAATATTACACACTAGCTGCCCCGGCAAACTTCGTCCCGCCCAAAATTTGTTTTTTGTTATCAATACCATCAAACATTCACGTTTTCTTACTAAGTGCAAGTTCATGAGTCCAATCGCAGAACTGTTCATTTATTGATCTTCTAATCGACCCCGTTGAATTTACCTTTTACTAAAAAAATCCTAGTACTTCTACCAAAACTCATCATTATAATATGAGATTTTTTTCTGACACAATTCTCGTTCAAGATTTTTCAACCACTTGCAAATAACGTGTTTCTCCGTCACATGGAATAAATGTTTATACAGAAAATATGATAGAATAAAGACAGACCCTTCCCCTCTTCACTCCTTAGAGAGGAGGGA
The DNA here is from genome assembly GCF_029784135.1 of Toxorhynchites rutilus septentrionalis. Taxonomy (NCBI): domain Eukaryota; kingdom Metazoa; phylum Arthropoda; class Insecta; order Diptera; family Culicidae; genus Toxorhynchites; species Toxorhynchites rutilus. The sequence goes on along the minus strand of NC_073745.1, from coordinate 313,094,418 downwards.
GGAGGTGTCTATTCACCCTAGAAACGTACATTTGCTTCATTAATTTTCGAGTTATGCTGAAATTTGTGTTTCATTTGTATGGCAGAAATTGTCTGATTCAGGGCTGTCTTTATTTTATCATATTTTCTGTATCAAACATTTATTCCATGCAACGGAGAAAGATGTTATTTGCAAGTGGTTGAAAAATCTTGAACGATTATTCTGTCTGAAAATAATCTGATATTCTAATGACGAGTTTTGGTAGAAGTACTAGAAGTTTTATAGTGAAAGGTAATTTTAAAGGGTCGATTAGAAGATCAATCAACGAACAGTTCTGCGATTGGACCCATGAACGTGCGCTTAGTAAGAAAACCTGAACCTTCAAACGAAGGTATTGATAACATAAAATAAGTTTTGGGCGAGACGAAGTTTGCCGGGTCCGCTAGTTCTAAAATAAAAAAAACGACCTAGAATATCAGTTTGTGGTGAGATAGCTATATTTTTTTGTGAAATTCATGAAAAAAAAATACTTAAGGTGTCCGTCTTTACCACATTTCCATTTTTACATATAGCAAAGATATTGCCTGAAAGTCAAATAATAAACAAATATTTCAAATGTTCCGACAGTGTTCAACGTTTCTAGAGAGATTTTCATTCACATCCAACATATTTTTACATATTTTGATAAGTTTATATGTAATTTGTGTAATTTAAAAAAAATAAATCAAAAAACCGTTCTTGTACATCATCCTTGAATTTTCGATGACGTGGAGTGTGCAAAATAGTCCTGAAAGATTTTGCAAATATTTACAATATACATATTGCACTTCATACTTCCTACAGCAATATTATAAAAAAACAAATACAGTCAATAATTGCGAAAACAAAATCCATTTTTTGAAGTGTAATATTTTTCCAAAGAAGAAAAGCTAATTGGCTTCAATTTAATATGTTACTTACTTACTTATTGATCCGTATCTGCCTGTTGGGTAAAACAAAGGGACGATGTCAGAAGTCTCCACTGTCGACGGTCATCTGCCATGGCTCTCACTTGCCGCCAAGTAAGATTGGCATCAACAGTTTGGATGTCATTGGTAAGTCTACACCGCCACGAGCCTCTGGGTCTGCCTCTTCTGCGCTGTCCTTGTGGATTCCAGTCGAGGGCCTCTCTGCAGAACTCGTTTGCTCCTTTCCTTAAGGTGTGTCCGATCCACTTCCACTTACGTTCGCGAATTTCTGTAGCTATCGGGCGCTGATGACATCGACGATGGAGTTCCACATTGGATATCCAGTTGTGAGGCCACCATGCTCGAATTATATATCACGGGCAACGATTAACTAAAACATGCAGTTTTTGCGTTGTCGCTGCCGAGACGCACCACGTTTCGCAGGCGTACAGCAGTACGGATTAAGCGTTTGAATTAAAGATTCAAGTTTTTGTATGTAGAGTGATCTGGTTTGGGCGCCAGATATTTCGTAGACCTGCAAAAGCAGCCCTGGCCTTTTTGATCCGTGTGGCTATATCGGTCTTGGTACCACCATCCGGCGTTGTTTGGCTCCCAAGATATACGAACGTTTCCACCTGTTCAATTCTTTGTCCCGCTACTGTGAAGCTAGAGGTATTGTCACTGTTCACTACCATGGATTTAGTTTTGGCGACATTTACTGCGAGACCCGCTGCTTGGGAGCTCTCGGAGAGGCCGTCTAGCTTACTCTGCATATCACTTCGACGTTGGAAGAGCAAAACAATGTCGTCGGCTAAATCCAGGTCGTTTATGTGCTCCATTCTTAAAGGATTCCAAGGCAATCCTCTGTTTGGTCTCCTGTCAATAGCTCCAACTAGTAACTCATCCATGACGATAAGAAACAGTAGCGGTGATAACATGCAGCCCTGTCTCACACCGGCAGTAACCCGTATTGGGTCGGACAAGACGCCATTGTGCAATACCTTGCGCGAAAACGCCTCGTATTAGGACTAGCTTCTCTGGGACTCCTCTACGCCTGAGTGCGCCCCAGATGTTTTCGTGGTTGAGTCGGTTGAGACTCGAGAAAGTTGCTCAAAGCGTTCAGTCCATCGTTTAAGCTGGTCTGTACGGTCTGTCAGTAACTGACCAGTTCTGTCTTTTAGTGGCATCTTCGTATTCATCCTAACACCACTAAGGCGGCGAGAAATGTCGTACAACAGGCGGATATCACCATTGGCGGCGGCGGGTTCCCCCTTTTCAGCTAGGGAGTTGGTCCAGGCTCTCTTGTCCCGTCTTCAAGCCCTCTTAACAGCCTTCTCCAGCTCGGTGTATCGTTGACGAGCGTCTGTCTTAGCCGCTCTGGTTCGCGCTTGCTCAATGCCAGCTTTCGCTTCTCTCCGCTCGTCAATCATCCTCCAGATTTCATCTGAAATCCACTCCCTCCGCGTGCTGCGTACTTCGCCGAGGGTTTCTTCACTGGTTGTGATAAAGGCGTTCTTGATGCTACTCCATAGCTCTTCAACAGATCCACAAACTGGCAACTCCGAGGCTCGTGATACAAGTTGTTCAACAAATGCCCTTTTCACATCAGGGTTCTCCAACCGGCAGACGTCGTAACGACATCCAACTTTCTCCTCCCGCCGTTGAACGCGAGTGACGCGCAGGCGTATCTCAGCGATGACAAGGTGATGGTCGGATGCAATATCGGCGCTGCGCTTGTTGCGTACATCAAGAAGACTTCTTCTCCATTTTCGGGGGATGCAGATGTGGTCGATTTGGTTTTCTGTTCGGCCGTCGCGGGAAACCCACGTGACCTTATGTGCTAGTCGGTGGGGGAAAAGCGATCCACCAATCACCATGTTGTTATTACCACAGAATTCTGTAAACAGCTTCCCGGTTTCGCTCATCTCTCTTAAACCATGGCGTCCCATGTCGCGTTCAAGGTCCGTATTGTTTGAGCCAATCTTCGCATTGAAGTCACCTAAGCAGATTTGGATGCCCCCTTCGGGACTTTTTCAACCACACTGTTCAGCTAACTGTAGAAACTATCTTTCTCCTGCAGGTCGGCAGCATCTGTTTGCGCATAGCACTGGATTGCCCGTGTTCTGAATCTGGCAACGATTATTCTTTCGTTAATCGGTTCCCACCTCATCAGGGCCGCATGGGCCCCTGGGCTCAGTAGAAATCCAACTCCTCGTTCCCGGGGAGCATTTTCACCACGTATGCCAGAGTGAAGCGGGACTCGCCCGGATGATATCTTGTGTTCACCAGTGTTTGGCCAGCGGACTTCGCTTAGCCCCAGGATTTCAAGCTTCAAGCGGCTAGCTTCCCTTGCAAGTTGAGCCAGTTTGCCCTGCTTGGCAAGGATCAGTATGTTCCATATTCCGATTCGTGTCCGTGTTTTCATGCTAAAGGTCGTTGCCAATAATCCAGATCGATTTTTTCTTTCGTTTTCTGTAACGGTATAAATTTTCGGGAACAGTAGGTTGTTAGCCTAGGGTCCCTATCTAGCTGATGGGGCTGTCGCCTTAAGTGTAGCGGGCGGGAGCCGCCTTTCATATTCAGCCGCTCGCTTTGAGACAGACGCTGTTTGAGCTGCCCCTAACTTGGGGGCAGACGCTCTAGTAAGCTGCTCCCTCTGAAGAGAGGGGAGCCCTCCCTCTTCCCTGTCAGCATACGACCAAGATCCCACCGGGGTTGGTTTCCCGATCTTCACTGTGGTCACTCGTACCCCAGGCAGCATCACGGGGAGGTAGGGATAGGAGTTACTGGATAAGAGGCTGAGGATCACTATTGGGGTTTATTTTATACATGCAGGTACGCGGAGTACCGATGGTACGCATTATCCAGTCATTTACCAATATGTCGGTCATCTGAATGGGTTTAGTAGTTCAAAAGTTATGATTTTTTGGAAAAAAGTCATTTATTCCGATCACCTAAAAATGGGAATGAAAAAAAAAAATTAAAAGTTTTGCGATAAGGAACAAAACTTCACGAAAATCTGAGAGTCACTATATCGGTTTGGCATGGAATGGCTGTATATAACATATAACATATAACATTTAACAAACATGTGACCAAGTTTGAAGGGAAGCTAGTCACTCAACATTCCTCAGAAAATTCATCGTTAGTAAAAAATTCTGATATTCCTACCCCTGGTGTTTCTGAATAGCTTGAAACTTTCATAACATTTTAATGTGGCTCGCAGTCATGTAGTTTAGTTCGCTGTCCGGTAATTGATTGATGAAGCACGACACAAATTTCAATAAGTTACGTGCAATTATTGCACTTAATTTAATCACAATAATTATATCACTAGGAGATTCGGTATCACTCAATCTGATGATGACTTTGAAACTCCCAACTCACCTGTTTTCAGGTATTTCTCATAGGCTGATATATAATTATCATGACACTTTCTGTCATTTAAATTAACATCAAGTATCCATTGTCCATAATGTGGTCGATCAACGGGTAAGATTTTACATCAAGGATCAACGTCTCAATTAGTGGCGAGGTTGTTTTTTTTTAGGAACACTTCGAGTCACTCGCATTTTCGGAAACAGCTAATAAAGCATTAAAATGTGGCGAATTCATCGCCTGCAAATCAATTGTTCGTGACCATTTCATTGAGTTGTGCCGCCGCCACCACGAAGGAACTGATCTTGTCTAGGAGTCGCTGTAATAAATGACCGCCAGACGGGGCCAGAATAAAAACAATCTCCCAAAGAGCGCAGTTTGGTATATTTATCCACTCGAAACAGGTTGCATTCGGGCCGTGTGTGTATGTGTGTATGTTGTACTTTGCACATGTTGGCGGCCAAGTGCACCACTCTGACTATTAATTTTAATTATCTCATAGTTGCTTGTTTCGTTCGGTTCGGTCCGTAGTTCCTTTCGTTGTTCTGCAGGTTGTGCCACCGCGCCGAGCCGCGCCGCTAAGCCATTATACCATCATCTATCAGCGTTAGATGTGCGGATTCGGGCAGGCAGGGAGAGTTCTGTTCCGTCGAGGCCAACTTCTCGGACCAGAAAAGTAGTAGCAACAGTACAGAGAAGAAAAAAAACAACACTCAAAGCTCGAACACGAAAATTACACACTTCTCCGCTAACACGCTTTGCAACTGAGCTGCTGCTGCTTTTTTTCTTTTCATAAATCAAGTTTATGAGTTAATTTTCGCACTGAACTTTATTGGAAATGGTGTGCGCCGTGATTCTGGTAGACCTTGACGGCGATTATTACAGGCAGATTTATAGGCGATATGCGCTGGTGTTGATGCTGTTGCCGTTTGCCACCGAATGGTCCGAATGGACTCGCCGGATACCATGGAAACGGAAGGTAATTGTGGCGGAGGCAGAAGCGGCAGCAGCAGGTACTTCATTTTGAGGGATGACTTGTAAAAATGGTGGTAAAAAGCTAAATTGAACAGCGTTGAATGTTTGCGCTACTCATGTCGAAAGTGGATGGATCGAGTAAATAGGATTTTGTTCCTCGTTCTCGTTCTGCTTGGTTGGAATATTTTTTATGCGAGAGAATTCACGTGGTTGAAAGATAAATAAAGCTTGTAGCACCTGGTGGTGCTATGTGAGATATTCCGCGCAATTGTTTGAATTATTACTTTTCTTACAAAATTTTGTTTAAAAAAGGATTCACATTCATTCCCTACACCTAAACTAGCGTTGGTAGAAAACATTTCATCTTTGGCAGAAATGATGCCATTTCGTGTGCTGGTGAGTCAAATGCGCAAATAATGAGCTGTTTTAAAAGCTTAAAATGATTTGTATGTTTGCGAGCAGACATCTCTTTCTGTTTTCTTTTCTCATTTCATTTGGGATTGTGCCAAAAAAAAGTCCACAAGACGTCAATGGGGATCGAACCAAGGCCGGCTGGAATGCAAAGCTATTTCACACGGCCACGCTATCCATATAGCTGCCAGCGCTGTTATATAGAAGCGTGGTAATATTACACCTCATCATAAAATGAAATTGGAAAGTTTTCTCTAAGAGGATAAAGAAGAACATGAACGAGGATATATCTTTCTATGTCTGGTCCGTGTATTTGGCAAACTATACGAAAACCTTTCATATGCATTCATTTAAATGTGTATCCTGTTTCGCTCGCTCATATTGGCTCTAGCATATATATTACACAAATGATATACATATATTGGGGAGTAGAACATTTTCTGTTATTTTTCAGCTCATTTAATGTAATAAATCGGAACGCCATAACATGTGCTAAAAATGTGCTAAAAACTTTGGGTGTACAAGAACTGGGATGTTATTTATATACTAGCTTTTTATCTATTAAAAGTATGCGCCATTCAACGTTTTTCACACAACACAACACAGATATAGCGATGATAGAATCTATCTATTGACGTAGGACTACGTCTTTCATTTCTATACCGGGGTGTAAAATCAAAGTTTCGAAAACGAAAGCGTTACGCCGGAGACCGAGATTTTGAGTGTTAATAGCTCCTAAACAACTGAACGAAATGGTATGATAAACACTTCATTCGAAAGATAAAATGTCTACGCGTTCTATACTTGTTACTTTCTGATCCAAAAACTTGTTTCAATAGTCTTAAATTTGCTTTCAAAATAGGCTATTGAAATCACCAATCGGTATATAAGCGAGCGCCGCTCGGAAATCTACTCAGTTCTAATTGAACAGCGATTGGAGCATGTTGTCGCTGTTGTGGTGAAGCTCTTCATTTATCATGAAAGCGCGGATGAACGGTGTCACCAAGAGCCTGTTTGTGGACCTTAGGCCAGAAGGGAATCCATCAGGAGGAGAGTGATGCTACAAACGGTTCCCCGGGAAGATCTCGAAGCAGCCGCTACACACACACACACACACACACACACACACACACACACACACACACACACATATACACGCACGGAATTCTTTCCGTTTGGATCGAGAAAGATCCGGAAAATAATCTGCCAGTTCCTCTAGGAATTTAGAAATACACTCATGTGAAAGAGTTTATTTGAATGTTTTCTATCCATGTAACACTGTGACCAAATATGTTTCAATCAAGTGCTATTAACAGATGGTTATCGAGTTAACATTAACCACTGGTGGGCTTCCAGTATCGAGGAAAATGTGGAAATATCTAATCGTTACTGAAAATAATCTGCCAGTTCCTCTGGGAATTTAAAATTACATTCATATGAAAGAGTTTATTTTAATGTTTTCTATCCATGTAACACTGTGACCAAATACATTAGGTTTTGTGATTTTTCAATCAATCGCAATCAACAGGATAGCTTCTGAAGATTATTCTTCCCCATCAGTAGGATATTTCCGTATGCAATATTGGATGCATAAAACCTTGTGCCTCCAACGTAACGCTCTCGTTTTCGAAGTTCTCCAAATATTCATTCATTCAGAATGAATTCAGATTCAACTTGATACAAATGATCTCTAAATCAACGATAGTCCTACGTCACCCTTGCGGTTATACCATAGATATAACCCACTTCCTGTTTTTTAAAAACAAATAATGAATCGATCCAATTTTTAACGTCTTCAAAGTAAGAGAAGTGCTGCTCAGACAATCGCTATGACATCGACTGGCATTTTTTACTTGTAGCAGCAATGTCTAGTGATTGCAACGATATATAATATGATAATCCAGAAATACCAACTTTCCTGATTTATCAGGATTTTCCAGACTTTTTATCACGTTCCCTGATATCCTGAGAAACACTTAATTTGCCCTGATTGTTTATCCTGATTTTTTTTTGCAGTTTATGTTTCATCAGAAAAAATTTCCTTAATAAACAAACTAGGATCCCTACCAAGATTCTTCTGATACAAATCTGTACCTTAAATTTTAATCATGCATATTGCCAGTTGTGAATCGACAGAATAAACTTTTCCAGAATGAAAATCCCGAATTATATTCACACCACTCAAATTGTTTGAAAACTTTCAAAACAGTGCTGGATACTTTCATGAAACCAGAATATTTGACAAATTTAAGGGATTATAACAAGATTATGTTTTAAGCACAACATTACGTTAATGAGTATGTGTGTGTAGGCGTAGCCGCAAAGTTATTGATGAAGGAATCCGATTCAGAGTGTAAATTTACCCACGAGGGAAATTTTGTTCTCAAAGTCAACATAACAAGGTTTATATAGTCGAACCAAATAATATACAAATTTGAAACAGTCTTCAGTTCTTTCTTTGCTGTCATGCTTTTATTTTCAGTCTAAAACATGGACTGTGAATACAGATAAATTCTGAATATACATTTTTCTGTAATTGATTGTAGTGCTACAGGATTTTGGAAAAAATAATATTAACGATTAAAAGATCTGGCGGCACACTTGCTTTTCCACTTCTGGGAGAGTTTATACCATGCTTATCGATTCTTCCACATTCCTCAACATCGGTTGAACGATTTTTCTCCCATTTCAATCTTAATTAGGCTGACCAAATAGTTCAGGAATAAAAACGAGACAAGCAAACAACAAAAAATATTTATATATATATATATATATATATATATATATATATATATATATATATATATATATATATATATATATATATATATATATATATATATATATACAGCTATTCCATACTAAACCGATATAGTGGTTCTCAGATTTTCATGAAAATTGGTAGTTTTGTTTCTCATCGCAAAAAATTACACCCGTATTTTTTAATTTTTTTCATTAGGGTTGTCCGAAAAATCAACTTTTTCCTCTTTTTTCCAAAAATGACATTTTTTACAAAAATTCATAACTTTTGAACTACTACACCGATTCAGATGATCGACATATCAAATTGATTGACTTTAATTAACAAATTGATTGGCTAATAATTAACTTGGTCGTATCTGAAAAAAATACTATAACTGCAGAAAATTTGAATTCTGCTCTCGTTATCATTGATTGTATTCGTTTTTTATTGTTTTCATAGTCTCGGGACCAAAGGCGCTATATTTTTATATTTTTTCTGGAAAGCTTTTTCACATAATATATGTCCAGAGCGGCGTTTTTTTGTTGTGATTTTGAGTTATGATTTTTCAAAGTCAACCGATGGTCCGAAAAATCTTTTTTTCCCCATTTTTCCACTACAAAAAATCATAACTTTTGATCTGCTGGATTGATTCAGCTGATCGACATATCATCTGAATGAATGATGATCGACATATCAAATTAAAACCAATGAGTCTTGTTTGAAAAAATATTACACTTTCAATAAAAATGGATTTTGTTTTCGTAATTATTGATTATATTTGTTTTTTTATAGCTTACATCGTTTCGGGACCAAGGGTGCCATATTTGTTTATATTTTTTCCTGGAAGCGAGGTTTTTTCACATAGTATATCCAAATACCAGAGAGGTGTTATTTTTCGTTTTTAAGTTATGATTTTTCTAAGTTAACATGTTTTCTTTTTTCGTTCAACATTTCAATGCGACTAGACTGGATGTATGTAATTGTAATCCAATTATTTGGCCAGTATGTTATTTTATTTTTAAAAAAAAGCTAGCTAAAAGGCTTTAATTTGATATATCGATCATCTGAATCGGTTCAGTAGTTTAAAAGTAATAAATTTTTGAAGAAAGTCCTTTTTGGGAAAAAAATGGGAAGTGATTTTTTGGATCATCGGGTAACTTTGAAAAATCATAACTCAAAAACGAAAAAAATGTCTCCCTGGTTTCGAGATATGTTATGTGAAAAATCCTCAGCTTTCCAGAAAAAATATAAATAACTATAGCGCCTTTGGTCTCGAGACTATGAAAACAATGAAAAACTGATTGGCTTAGATTTGATATGACGATCATCTGAATCGGTCTAGTAGTTCAAAAGTTATGATTTTTTGCAAAAAAGTCATTTTTGGCAAAAATGCGAAAAAAATGGGTTTTTTTTGGACCACCCTAAAACGGAAATGGTCACCCTAACAATAAAATTAAAAAATACGGGTCTAATGTTCTGCGATAAAGAATAAGATTACCACTTTTGACGAAAATCTGAGAACCACTATATCGGTTTGGCATGGAATGGCTGTATATTTAGTTTTTAATATTTTTTGAAGAATTTTATTGAGTGAACAAACCCGGGAATAAATCCGATCCATCAAACATTTTTAGATGTACCCGCTTAGCTCTCCATAATGAAGTAATACAACCATTCCATGTTAAACCGATACAGTGGTTCTCAGATTTTTGTTATAATTGGCAGTTTTGTTCCTTATCACCAAACGGTAGACCCGTTTTTTTAAATTTTTTCATTAGAATGCCCATTTCCGTTTTAGAGTGGCCCAAAATCATGCTTTCCCCTATTATCCAAAAATGATTATTTTTATTAAATTCATAACTTTTTAACTATTGAACCGATTTAGATGATCAATATATTATATTGAAGCAAATTTCTTTAATAAAATATTACGCTTGCGAAAAAAATTGATTTCGTTTTCGTGATTATTGATTGTATTAGCTTTTTATAGTTTACATGGTTTCGGGACCGCGTGCGCTATATTTTTTTGGTGGTGTGCTAGTTGCTGTATCACAACGCTATACCAGCTATCGAGTGAACGTTGAACGCGGTGCAACGTTAGAACAAGTCTGTGTTTTAGTGAAATTACCCGTCTTTAAGCTTTTCGTATGTGCTGTGTACATCCCATCCGATCGAAGCCGCGATGTTGACGTGATTTACGCTCACACTGACTCTGCCAAGAAGTTGTGACATGACAAGTATTGAGGACAAAGTTCTCATTTGTGGTGACTATAACCAGCCTCTGCTTCAATGGGAGACCAGTAATAACAGGGTTGTCCTTTCCGAAGAATCGTCGTTGAGTGCTGCAAGCTCTGCCCTCGTTGATGGAATGAAGTTCGTCAATCTTATTCAACGAAATTCAGTCCGGAATTCACGCGGTCGTACTCTAGATATGGTGTTTTGTAGCGATGAACATGACTACAAAGTAGATGAATCTGCCGTGTCATTGCTGCCGATCGATCCTCCCCATCCGCCTCTGGCCGTTTCACTTGCCGTGCCTCATACTTGCCCATCTTACATACCTCGAGATGTGAATGATGGAGTAAGGCAGCTTGATTATAAGAAAATTGATTATGCCTCCCTACTGCAATATCTGCTCAGTCAGAACTGGATCGATGTTACCGAATGTGCAGATGTTGACCTGATGGCTGTCCGTTTCTGTAAAATAATTCGACTTTGGCTGGAATCACAAATCCCTCCCAAGCGACGTCCTATTTCTCCAGCTTGGAGTACCACTCAGCTCAGACAGCTAAAACGTGATTGTAACTCAGCACAGCGAAAATTGCGTCGTCATAGAACGCCTGACACTAAGCGTGATTTCAAGCGCGCTAGTGCTACTTATTGTAGGCTAAATAGTGCTTTGTATAAATCTCACGTACTCAGAGTTCAGTGGAATTTGCGGAGCCACCCTCGAAGCTTCTGGGGATTTATCAACAGCAAAAGGAAAAACTCGAGCATTCCGTCCAACGTGATTCTTGATGGGAAAGAGTCAGTATCCCCTGACGATGCGTGTGAAATGTTTGCGACACATTTTGCGTCAGTCTTCGAACAAAGAACAACTTGTGATGTTGATGCGACATCTGCTGCAACTGATACACAGTAACTCCAGCTATGGTGCATTCAGCAATGAGAAAACTGAAGAACTCGCTTACTCCTGGTCCGGATGGAATCCCGGCGGTGGTGTTCTGTCGGTGTTCAGCTGCTTTAGCTGAGCCTGTTGCAGCCATTTTCAATGCATCTTTTGAGCAAGGTAAATTCCCAACATTATGGAAGGAGTCATTTATGTTTCCTGTCTTCAAGTCGGGGGACAAGCGGGATGTAAGAAACTATCGTGGTATCACCAGTCTTTCGGCGGCGTCCAAGTTGTTCGAGATTATTTTAAGTGAAGTAGTCTTGAATTGCTCGAAATGGTACATATCAACTGACCAGCATGGATTTATTCCTGGGCGATCGGTAACTACCAACCTTTTATACATCACTAGTACTTGCATTAACGCTCTGGAGGAAAGAGTGCAAGTGGACGTAATATATACGGATCTGAAAGCTGCATTCGATAATCCCACAAAATCCTGCTCTGCAAACTTTCGCGACTTGGAGTATCCGAGCATCTAATAACGTGGTTGAAATCGTACTTGACGGGAAGAACTCTTCGTGTGCGACTTGGCTCGTGTATCTCTTCCGCGTTCAATAGCACTTCCGGCGTACAGCAGGGAAGCAACCTGGGACCACTTCTGTTCACATTGTTCTTCAACGATGTGGCAGCTCTGCTGGGAGTCAGATGCAAACTGATTTATGCTGATGACCTTAAACTGTATGCTGTTGTTTACTCGATTGAGGATTGCCATCGTCTTCAGATTTTGCTGAATACTTTCGTTGACTGGTGCCATCGCAATAAACTCAATATCAGCGTTCAAAAATGTGTTCAAAAAAGCCAAGTTTCCATCGAACTCTATACGGATATCATGAACCGATGACAGCGATGATTCGTGAATTTTCTTTGGTGGAATCTGCGTTTGAGTTTGGAGAACCGTCAAACCGATTTAGGAATAGATTGAGGAGAGCATGACTGTTTTTATCTGTGTATTTATGTGGAGTTTCATGTATGTAAACTAGTCTAAGTTTTTATTCATTAACACAAACACAATGTCGGATGAATTATACAAGATACAATACAATACAATATATATTTTTTTGAAAGCTGAGGTTATTTTACATAACATATCTTCAAATGAGAGATGTAGTTATGATTTTTCAAAGATAACATGTTTTTAGTGTTCGTTTAATATTCATATGCGACTGAACTTGATCTATTTGACTGTGGAATACCATTTTTTCGGAGAAGTGTGATATTTTTTTTTCAAAGAAGACTAGTTTACTGACTTCAATTTAATATGTTGTTTTTTCTGAATCGGTCCAGTAGTTGATACGTTAAGAATTTAAGAAAAGACATTTTTGGAAAATATGGGAAAATTTATTTTTCAGACCATCAAAACCTTCAGAAAAATCATAACTCAAAAGCGAAAAAGAAACCATCTCTGATTTTTGGATATGATATGTAAAACATACTTTCGAGAAAAAAACATAAATATTAGGCTGTCAAAAAAGTCCTGCGGTATTTTTTCATAAAATTAGTTACAATCATCTGTTTTAAGTAAAATATGCGCCGTTTTGTTCGATGACTTGTTCCCAACGAGATGCCAACTTCATAATACCCCTGTGGCTAACTTCTGACTACCTAGCTCGTTCGCCATGGACAAAACCAGGTGGTAGTCACTTGGTGCAAGGTCCGGACTATACGGCGGATGCAAAAGAACTTCCCATCCGAGCTCCCGGAGCTTCTGGCGCGTCACCAAAGAAGTGTGTGGCCTGGCGTTGTCTTGATGGAAGACAATGCGGCCTCTATCAAAGATGGCCTCTTCTTCATGAGTGCTACCTTCAAGCGGTCCAGTTGTTGGCAGTACAGGTCCGAATTGAGCGTTTGGCCATAGGGAAGCAGCTCATAATAGATTATTCCTTGACAATCCCACCAAACACACAGCAGAACCTTCCTGGCCGTTAATGAGGGCTTGGCCACCGTCTGAGCCGCTTCAGCGGGCTTCGACCACGACCGTTTGCGCTGTAAACAATACTGTAAAATATGTCGGATTTTCTCTTTATTTTGCTCCATATTTGCGACACTATAACTCACGAACGACTTAACCAAACAAAACACTGTCAAGGACTATATTATAGCGCGCAAAAATACCTTTCCAACAAGCTATAGTATGACTCGATACAATGAAAACAACGGAACAAAACTACCAATTTTAATCTGAGAACCACTACATCGGTTTGGTATGCAATGGCTGAATACTTAGATGTTGAAGAGACTTTGCGAAGAAGATTATGGTTATTGGAAGTTTTATCATAAACATTGTCGAATTTCAGATCAAAATTTCAGTTTAAAGAAATATCATAGCATTTATACCATGACTTATCTGTTGTCCAAATGTTGATCATCGTAGAAAAATTCTTTCGACTGATGACGATACTAGTTAGCGAACACAAAACGTTATCAAAATATAATACATTTATGCTCTATATGAGTTATATTTATTTTTTATTAATGTCATTTTGATTCTCCGGAATGGACTTTTATCTAAGACTGTTATGTTTTTCCTAGACTAGCCTTTCATTCTTTAATGTATTCCAACTCAGTATCATAAAAATTTTGCACAGTTTCAAGAAATTTAGGGGAGGTCTCCGTAGCCACATTGGTTGCGCGTTCGCTTAGTAAGGGATCGATCGTGAGGCTCTCATTGACCATCTTTGTGTTGTTACAGAATAACTACGTCCACGCAACAATCATCAGCGATGGAGATCGATCCACGGTAGAAATAAGATCGATTCATCCATACAACTGCTCTGCTCTGCAAGACACATCGGACTCCTGTTCTATAAATAACTCAACCATGATCAATCAACTGTCCGGTCTAACTGGATAATGGAAGAACAGAAGGAAAAACTCTTACGCCTAAATGGCTACTGTGTAAATGTGTATTCTAACGCCGACAAAATGGCAACTGTGTAATGTGCTAATTATAGATATGATAAACTTGTGACATGTACATGATTAAAATTCGGCTCTGTTGCGGCTGAAACGCTAATGAGCCTAAAATGAACAAAACGGATAAAAAAAAGAAATTTAACTTCCAGTATTTCATCTGAATCAACTAGTCCTACGGCAATATTATGTTCCTCAGTAAGGGTTCCATATCAAAAAATATGTCATTTTTTTGTGGAATAGTATGAACGTTAATAACTATTTTTGCTACCAACGGATGTTGACAGTTGATCGGACACTGATTTGAATTCCAATAGAATTGTAAATTCTCTGAGATTTGTTTAATATGTTGCGCATTACGACTCTCTAATTCATAAATGGCTTAAACGATCAAAACTTAGAAGCATTCTCATCTTCCGCACATTTGTGCTGTGAATTACTGTGAATGAAAGGCACTTTAAACAGAGAGAAAAAAAAAGAATTATCGAAATGATATTTTTGGCTAACATATGTTCAAATATTGCTCAAAATGCTTTGCGAAATCTTTTCTATTTGCACATCGTATTTCTCTAATGCTCCTTTGGAAACAAAACAGACTGCCAATTTTTAACTTTACACTCCAACTGATAAAGTGTATTGCCAACCATAACGCTGCTTTCTGTTTAGGGTTATTTTCATTTATAGGATTGTATAAATTTTCATCAATTGTGTTAAAGTTTACGTTTAGCCTTTCTCTTAACATTTGTTCCGTCCATTCACGTATTTCTCTGGGTTTCGTGCATTCAACTATACGGTGTAGATTTGTATCTGGTTGTCTACACATATCGCAATTTCCATCTACAAGCCTTCCGATGTTATAAGCTATCAACTTTTCTTTATTCGAAATGATATCATTTAGTAGCAGAAACACATTGGATTTATCTTCAGAGCATAGAAAATTGTAGCTATTATTTCTCCACAAGTTCGCCCAATTTTCTTCGGGTAATCATTTTCTACACTAGGTTTTATCGGAGTATTACTGAGAAACTTGTTATACATCTGTTGTGAACTTTCGGCTCTAAAATTTGTTTCTTGCACCATACTTCGCGCGGCAGTTATCCATTCTTTTGCGTTTCTAGTAAGACGACCGCTATTTTGGAAATCAAATAAATAATTTTCCTCCGGATTATTACTTCCGTTAATCCGTGAATGCAGAATATTTTTCAAAAACAGTGCTTTGCATTTTGTTTCCGGATCGATCAAACGTAAACCTCCTCGATAGTAGTCTAAGTATAACTGAACTCTTGCAACTCTGAAAACAGAACCACGCCAAAGGAAATTTCCTGTCATGCTTTTAATTTTGGCTAGGTGATAATTTCTTGGTGGGAAAACTTGCGCGATGTACCACAGTTTAGAGAGTACGAACGTATTAAGAACCCATATCCGTTCAAACATGTTCAAATTCCTGGTTGCATTTGTCATTAAGCGGAAATTGATACTATTGATGAGTTTCGTATAATTTTTATCTATAATTTTCGACCAACATCCAGCGATAACTACACCCAATATTTTTAGTTCATCGACCTCTGGGATTTTCTGTGGACCTGATTTTGGATTGTTGAGCCTCAAAAACGACGATTTTTGCTTATTCATTCGTATTTTTGCATATTGGGTGAACGAATCGAAGATTTGCATAATTGAATCGAACTCTTCCTGGCCTTTGACGAATATAACAATGTCATCAGCATATGCTATTACCTTTAAGAATTTTCCGTACACAAGAACACCACTGGAATTTGCGTGTATGTTCCTGATCAAAGGCTCTATGTAGAGAACAAAAAGGATCATACTGAGCGGGCATCCTTGCCGTACTGAAGATCTAATTTTAATTTCTGGCGTAAAAAATCCGTTAAGCAGAACTTTTGATGTAGCCACGCTATACAAGGCCTTCAAACAATGTATCAATTGCGTTGGGAATCTGAATTTTTCAAGCACTTTCCACAGAAATGTGTGATTGACATTATCAAACGCCTTTTCAAGATCTACGCTGAGTAAAAATCCTTTGAACTGTTTTGACTCAATAGATCGTGTTACTAATCGCCTAATGTCCTTCAGATTATCAGTGCACGATCGGCCATCTACTGTAGCACTTTGTCCAGAACCCAGTAATTTATCCAGTATTAAAGAAATTCGTTTCGCTAGAATTTTACAGAATAACTTGTAGTCTGTGTTCAGGAGACTTATTGGGCGATGGTCCTGAATTGTTGGTACCACTCCTTTCTTAGGAATCATGGTGATGATTCCAGCCGAAAAATCCTTGGGTGGCATCGTCTGCCCATTTAAATACGAATTGAACCGAGCTACAAGATCATGCTTAAGAAGATCGAAATGTTCTGTGTAAAATTCGTATGTCAATCCGTCAGGTCCAGGTGACTTCTTTTTAGAACACTGTTTAAGTGTTAGACTAATTTCTCGCTCGGTTATCGGTCGAACTAATCCAATCGCATCTTCTTCGTCGAGTGTATTGTTGATGTAGCTGATAGGATTTTCTAAGCTCTCTATCCCAGAGGACTCACTTTCTGCAAACAGGTCGCTGTAGTATTGGTGTACTTCCAGTAATGACGGACGATTGTTTGACGAATCATTAGTTCCAGTTGACTGAATCACTGGCGTGAGATGGTTGTGTAAATGCTTCGATACCTGATAGACGTTCAATTTTTCACCCTCAATGATTTTTCTCCAATTCTAGACTGCAAACATTGCAGCTTTGCGTTTTCGTGTTCCATCAAAAGGTTTTTAACAATATTAATTTCATCGGTGACGTTTTCTCCATTAGATCTCCTGTTACACAATACATGGAATCGAGAATACAAAATATTCTTACTGTTCTGCACAGCCTGATAACGGCGCCACGATTCTGCTTTGTAAAGGCTACGAACTTTAGCTTTGAACGCATAGTTCCACCATGAATTATGATCCATGTATTCCAATCTACCTCTTAGCAATTGTAATTGCTCTCTGAAGACTTGGCTAACCTCTGGTGATGATAACAGATTTGAATCAATTCTCCAGTATCCCCTTCCTCTTGTGTTGAGCTCGTGTCGTTGGACGGACAATTTCAAAATCACAGCATGATGATCTGAGCATGGAACCGCAATGGTTTTCAAATATCGAACTCTGGCAACAAAAGCATCTGGCCCATAGAAGCGATCTAAACGGGATGCATAGTCACCTCGATAAAACGTAAACTTTTCCACATGCAGCTTTTTGGCAATATCTTGGAGTTGAAAAAGGTCGACTAAATTTCGGAGACCATTAGAAAAATTTCGGGCAGAGCTATTGCAGTCATTTGGATCCAGTATGCAGTTGAAATCTCCTACTAACACTGAATATTGACAATCAATCTTACTAATATGCACTGTCATTTGATTGAGAAATAGGTCATCTCTCTCCTTTTTCTTGTTGCTACCTGAGTGAGCATATATGTTGATGTAATTTATATCGTTTACTATCACTGATGTAATTCTACCAGAAGTATCGAGAATAGGAGAATTGTAATTTAAGTTTTTCTTCAACAGAATACCCGTGCCTTTCTTATCCTCACTTATGTTTATCAGAGCGTTATGTGAACTAAGAAACGAGAAGTTTTCAAATGTCACCTCTTGCAAAAATACTACATCAACATCGTAATTTTTTACAAAATCTTTGAAAACAGCCTTGTTAGCATCTGTATTGATACTATTTAAATTGAGCGTGGCAATATTAATAGAGTAATTCATTTCACAATTTAACAATACGAAGATTACTTATCTTCCATCCGACGGCTGCGCGACCGTGTACGCTGGGATTGATTTTCGAGCAATCGAATCTTTGAATTCCCCGCATCCGATGAATCCGAACTGTTTGATGCTCCTCGTTCATCTTTACGTGACGTACGGTCTCGTTTCTTCGCTGGAGTCCACTCGTGAGGGTCAGTCTGCTGCTCCTTTGCGTAATCAGTTGATTCTGTCTCCTTAGGACCGGTATGGGTTGCTAGCTCTTCATCTGGCGCTTGTTCGGTAGAACTACTGGTTCTCTGCAGGGATGTCGATTCAACAGCATCGGTTGTTGTCCTTGATGTAGCTGATGCCTCGTTTTGTAACGTAGCGGACGTAGCTGGCATGGAAAATTCTACAACCATTTGCCCTTCGTTATTAGAGTTGACATCTTTTTCCTTGGGCGATTTATCCCGCATCTCGGACGTGGATGGCTTTGGAATGATCGGCATTCCTAATAATGCTCCAGCATAGGACGTGAATTCAGCATCATTTTGTCTCAAACGGAAAGAGACCGATTTTCTTTTCGGGCAACTCGCCTTGACGTGTTCCGGACTACCGCAGGCAAAACACTTGTTTTGCATACCTTCATAAAATACACGAACTTGGAAGTGTTGCACGTGTAGCTGCGGTGGAATATCAGTGGAAATCTCCATATGTACGCCACGCACACCGTTGAGTATTGGATATCCTGTGTCTGCACCGAATCTCTCTCGAATCATGTGATGTATCTTCCCATATTTCGATAGCACGGTGGCCACGTGCTTCTCGTCCACTTCGATTGGCACTCCAAATAGACGCACATATCGGAAGTTACCTCTGGCCGTTGCAAATGTTACTAGAACCGTCTGGTCATTATCATACGTGAATCTGACGCTCGGAGGACTTTTCAAGAGCGCCGCCTTCATCAAATCTTCGGACTGGAACTTGACATATACACTGAGCGCCACCTTCATCAAATCTTCGGACTGGAACTTGACATATACACTGTACTCCCTAGGCTTTCGGAACATGGCACACAGCGAATCAGAAGCCCATTCACGTTCTCGAAAAAAAGCAAAAATCTCCTTGTCCGTTGGCATTTTTGAGCTTGATCCGAACTGGATCTTCAAACAGTTAGTATGGACATTACGGGAATCCATCTCCTTTTTCGTATCAATACAATGACACAGGGTCAATGTAACAATGGGCAACCGAACAAACAATGGACAGCTGACCAAACAATGGACAGCTGAACAATCAATGGACAGCCGAACGCCTATTCAGCAAACAACGGGTTTCAACTCTTATAACTCTTATATTGCAGCGAATGAAATGCTGGAGAAATTTTTACAACCTTTCGCTTCGGCTACTGCGATTGAACTGAGTTCGAGTGATCGTTTTCGTACGCCGTTTTCGCAGAAAAATATAAGCATTATACCTCACGACTCCACTTTCTCGGTGAACTAGAAAAACGGGTAAACGTATCAATATGAAACATTCATAGGTGTTTAGAGAACACACTAAGCTAAAAATTTGCCTCAAACATTAGAGCTATTTGAAACATTTCAGAAGATTTTGTTAAGTACTATAAAAACCAATAAAATTGTGTTAGTCCACGAAATCTTTGAAGAAACAGAAAAAAAAACGATTTCATCATTATTTGTTATACACTAGGACAGCATA
Source organism: Toxorhynchites rutilus septentrionalis (assembly GCF_029784135.1). Classification (NCBI taxonomy): domain Eukaryota; kingdom Metazoa; phylum Arthropoda; class Insecta; order Diptera; family Culicidae; genus Toxorhynchites; species Toxorhynchites rutilus. The sequence continues at coordinate 313,074,444 of NC_073745.1, read as the reverse complement.
ACAAATATATTTTTCCTATAGATTGATAAAGAGACGGCACAATAAAAAATGGCCGAAAAAAAGGCTTAATGAAACGAAGATTAGAAGAATATATTAGGAACGGAAGCATTGAAAGGAATGTTAGCCACTATGAAGTATGTAGAATTGAACAAAAAATACAGCTTCCGTTATATATCGCAGCAAATAACATCTAAATACATCAAATCGGAGCATGGAACGATTAGAAATAAGAAGAATATTGAATAATCTATATAAAGTTGCTTGGAATGTCGCTCAAGATGAATACCCAATTGAAACGTTGATCAAGAATAATCCGCGAGATACGACAAATAAATCAGCAGATTCTTTACAGATACCCAAAAACATTCGTTCATGGAACTGGTGAAATCCCAAAGCTGATCTTTACCCTAAAAAAGACATACCCTGCGTCTAATGGGAAGGAATTCTGGATTATGAGGAATTCTGGACCAAGCAACCAATCGATTTTGCCCTAAGTGTTGCTCGCAAGTGGACAACTTGAAGGCAGCGATCCAGAACCAAAGTCCATAATTAGTCAATGTGTCTTTTTGTCTTCTTGACTACACTATAAATTATTTTGAGCAAAAATTAAGATCTTATGGGCGGCCTAGAAATGGCCGTGAACAGTTTTCGATGTGAAAGCAAACACATTCTGAGAGGATAGAATTGGTAAGTTACATGAAGTATTTCAAATGATTGTGGAACAAAATTGTGCATTTATCTGTCTTTAAAAATGGTGCTTTAGTTTTCCCAAAAATCGTCACGAACTTTCCGGACATGTTCTTCCTGATTTTTTAAAATTATAGTTTGCAATCCTGTTTCAACCATATATTGATAGCTGATCATGCTCCTCAGCTATAGCATCCAGTTTATTTAACATAAGTAGAGTAAGGTATATACCAAACGGAATTCTTTTACCAAAGAATGCAACCAACTATGAACAAACGCAATCGATCTGCTCCCTGGGTTCAACATTTGAGCGAGTAATTTATTCCAGCCAACCATCACAAAAGCATCATGTAATGCATCGCGCCAGCAATGCGCAACGTTTACCATCCCCATTCCCGAATGTTATCAGAGTCAGAGCATATCATCCACACATCCACATTTATTCAGAATGCAACTGAATACAATGCTAGCCTTCGTCAGCATAGTCTCACCCGTGTACTCTCCAGAAGCGAAGGAATTATTGCCCCAGGATTAACTTGATCCATCATAATTTTACTTCCCGCTTTCTGTATGCAGTGAAATGTATGCAGTCTGTTATTTTTTTGTGTTCATTCATTCCTTTTCTTCGTTTTGCTCTTTTCATTTGACTGCAAATGCAAAATTGCAATGATGAGCGTTTTATATTCGATGAATAAATGTATGTACATGAGCATTTTTGCGTTCGTTGTCTCAGTTCACTGAATGTGCGAACTGCAGAGAAGAATTCTGAAGTTTTTTTTTCACGAATGTGTGGGTGTGTGTTTGTGGCACATTTGTGAACACCATTTTAAATTTCGGTATGAATTGACTAGAAGAATTTACCTTCCATTCACACAGTTATTTGTCGAGCAAACCGTAGCACTGTAATCATCATCTTTTGTTCTGCCGAGTTCTGCTGTAAGCCCGGTAATCTCCAAGAGACTCCAGGAGGAAGCTGCTGATGCTGCTGCTGCAAAAAGTGCCTGAATAACACTTATTACCTTTGTTAGAGCTACGAGATAGTCGACAAAGGTGACGGGGAAGGGAGTGATGATTCTGGGTTTGGCCCGAAATAAGTTCTTTGTTCGAAATAATTGTGAACGGGTGAGAGAGCACATTCGCCCCACTTCTCTCGGATAAAGTTACTGCTAGACGAACTAGTGGTACATTGGAGAATGGTGAAAATGTTTTCAAAACAAACAATTAGAACAATTTGCATCATACATTTATCAACTCAAGGCAAGCAAGGTGATAAGGGTCGGAGCGCATAACATTACGAAAATATTGTATTAAAAAGTAAATATGAGATGAGCATGTTATTTCGGGTAAATTGACACCGCACCAAATTAAGAAGGAAGATTGAATCATTGAATTGTTCGGTTCAGTCATCCAGGAATTCAACAAATCCCAGATATGAGATACTCTTTCGGAATGTAGTACACATGATCACTATGGAAATTCTGATCCTATTCATATCGAAAGATCGAATAATACTTTACGAAGTTTCTAAAGACAGAAATTATGACCTGAAAATCGTACAAAAATTGCGTGATGTTAGAAAAAATACCCGGTATCAGAGCCCGAAATCTTCGAAGGTGAAAAATGAGGACCGACTTTACTCTCAGCAGCTTCGCTTCGACTAGAACTGCTTCGGCAGTCACCGCCAACAAAAAGTGACTTGACTAGAACATGTATTGACTAGCGTTGACTAGCGAGGATGACTGGTGAACTAGTCCAGTCAGTGGTTATTTTAACTGACTCGACTAATGAATACAAATCTGCCTCTTCATTCAACTGACCTCAAACTACACTTCCATTTCCCCCTGACACTAATTATATACCCGCGTATGAGATCTTATTTTTACGTCCTTATAAAGAGGAACGAAAACATGTTTTCTGATGCAAAAAAGAAGTTCCCCTATCATTGGACGGTTTATTGTCTACCCATCGTGAACTCAAACCAACGAACTTAGACATTTATCAAGTATGCTATAAAGGTCCTCGCGTTAGTATTAGTTAGTATTAGGCGTGCAAAATAGCGCACACGCACAAAGTTTAAAGCCTCTTAAAAACAAAGAATAGAATAGTGTACGATACAAAAGAATCTAGCTCACCAGTAGCGTATGTCAAACCACGATGAACTCAAACATCGATGCATGCACATGTACATGGGAGAGAGAAAGAGAAGAACGAATTCGTCTGGGGGGAAGCCACTTCAAAATGCAATGAGGACAATTTGACTGGGAAGAATGAAATGATATAGTTGAGTCGGTAGAGGGAGACAGCGACTGAACGCCCGACTGACTGTCCAGTCATTTTGGCGGAGAAACTGCGTGAAGAAGTCAAAAGTGATTACTAACTGACTATGGATATAGTCAGTCAGATAGTCAGCTGACTATCCTTAGTTGACTATGACTATGCAGAGCCATGGTCTGGAATCTTTGAAAAAATAAGATTCAGTCGGGAAAGATGGACACCTGGGATGGGAAAGATGGACACTAACTGAAAATTCAAGTTTATGTATTCTCTGTATGTCTTCAAATATACCTTACAAATGAACTAACAAAACGACCTAGAAGGGCCTTGTAATTTTTCTCATTTTTTCATGTCTAAAATAGCTTTCGGAATGACAAATTCGGATTACGTTTCAAAAACCGCTCTGCTGATTCGTTCATGATATATGATTGCACTTGCAAACGTAGTTAGTGGGCATCTGATAATAAAAGAAGGAGGAGATAATCAAATTGTTTTCAAAACAAAATGTTTGTCTTTTTTCGATGGAATGTCCGTTTTACCCGTCTTGATTAGTATTTTATTCTCGTCAATATTTCTGGAGTAAAGATAAGAAAACTTCACCGCTGATTTGATAAACTGGAAGAGAAGTGTTGGTAAAACAATCTCGTAACTAAGAATACCCCAAAAAATTACTCAATAACAATGAGAACCTTATTTTCTGCAGACGAAAATTTAAATCCAGCTGCTCTTTGTAGATAACTTTTTTGTTTTTATTTATAATTTTAACAGAAAGCCAGCAAGGTGTACACAGTAAGTGTCAAAGGTATTGATACACTGTATTGCAAGTTTGTACATCATTGAAATTTAAAATGATACTGTAATTTATCAATTATACAGGGGTGTCCGTATTTCCTACCCTGTTCGTCTTTCTCAACTTTCCCCTACATTTAAGCTTCCACTTTGCCAAATCCGAACAGCCGTGCCTTCCGTTTAACATTCATTCTTCAAAAAAAAAAATCATAGGAGGTTGTGTCCAAGATACGACCGCATTGTTGATGTAGAACCACGCTGTTATATAAAATTATTAATAACTTCGGATATTATTTTATAATGCTGTGAAATTTTAGAAATAACTGTTTAGTAGAATGGCCCTGAAATGGGATGTTTAGTGTAGAATCAGCTGACGATAATTGATTGATGATTCATTCTTGCCCTCGCAGAACAATACACTAGCTGATCGTATGTCGCAATTTGTTTCAATGCATTGAAACGCTCGAACGCTATTCCGGTGGCCTTTTTCGCATTTGGTATAGACTCAGCTACATTATATACTTGTTGTACCAGCACCATTATACCACATCTCTTAACTACATCAATATAACATTGGCACCGCATGGAAACAACAACAATGGCAATACTTGCAAGTATCAAATATCATGCTACATGTTATTTAGTATTGCATCAGTGGAATCGCACCTCTAGACATCATTCGTACAACGTAAACCAAGCGCCAAACAAGCGTTCGTCATAGCATGCATGCAGAGCCATACATTGGTGGCTTAAAGCTACTAGGAATATAAACACTTCTCATCATTTTGCGCTATTCTCAATAGAAACGCTTCTGTTAATATTAGCTTGATGATTCCCCACACAATTGTGTAGCTCAGAACCTTAATGTGATGGCGTCAGTTTGATGCAATGATTGCAATGCCAGAGACATCAGCGAATTAATAACTTGGTTGCGTCCACAGCTCAACCCGAAACGAAGGCAAGCGATGTTCATTGCTTTGAAAACAGAACGAGACTGAAAGTTTGCTTCAGCGAGATCCACTGTTCATACTCTAGGCAAATATTCCTCTTCGTTTTTCTTTCTTTCCTTTGTTCACGGAGACTTTATATCTTATGATTTCCCCTTCGTTGCTCGTCGATAAGTTGCTCGTTATTGACAGCTCTGTTCGGGAAAGCACACAAATCAGCAGAACAAAAGTATGGGAAAATGAAAACGCTTATAGTTTTTATGAATTTTAACCATTTACACACCAGGGGATTGTAATGTATAGAATATCAAACAAATCTTAGAGAATGTCCGATTCGTTTGGTATGTAAATCGTCAAAATCCGTTCGCGGCAGAAATAGTTATTAACGTTAACTTTATTTCATAAAAACGTGACCTGTTCTCTGATTTGGCACCCTCAATGAAAGACGTAGTTCTACGTCAAAAAACAAAGCTACCTGGTTGTCCATCGTATTCAAAATGTCGAGTTTCGTATCAAATGGAGAACATTTGCGGTATTCGCAGTATTCGCAGCACTTCGTTTGCTTGTGGAATCTCATAGACAATGGATCTTCAGCAAAACGGTTTGAAAATTTCTCGTCTTTAAGGGCAGGAGACCCAAGACTAAAACACAACAGTTAACCATCGTTTAAAAGTCATGGGAAAGATCCAGAATCAGAAGCAGAAAAAATTATTATATTCATGTGAACATCAGCAATATCCCAATAACTTTGTCCAATACCAAGATATTTTCAAGTTTACCTAATAATAGAGTCACTTATTTTGAATAAACCCTAATAACAACAAAAATTATAATCTTATGAAGTAAAATCATCCAAAATCAATCAAGCATTCTGGGTAGTTGCCATTATTCGTACCAAGGTTACAAAATATGGAAAAAGACAAAGACAGAACTCTTTGTCATGGTCGATTCCGTATTTTCATTTCTCTATATCGAAATGCTGATGGTGTCAACCTATTTTCGTATACGCCACTAAATGTCATCAACACTTTGATAATAAATTTCGCTCCAAAGTGTTATTTATTGGCAACTGTTTCTCCAAATCTTTTATTTATTTGGCACTTTTCTAGCACTAAATATGGTCGGGGTTCTGCCAGAACGAACTAAGCTGAAATGAAAATAAATTGATTTAAGAATGCATTACACTTGGTTCGTTGTGGTCGAACACAATTTTGAAAAATGCAGACCAGCCTCTTCATCCACGCTTTTACACTTCATGGCAGCCCTCTGGCTGTCTTACTTACCAGATCCCGACGAGATCTGATTCCAGGAGTTGCCTCAAACAGAAAAATCTGTTGAAGATTGGGATCGGCCTTCTTGGAGAAAACGATCGCTATCGTCCGATGCCATATTGTGGGTTCATGGTTCGCTTTGGTTGAATGCATTTTGGTTTTCTGTACAGTCTGCTACACAGATTTTTTGACGTAGGATGACGTCTTTCGGGAATATATTGGGGTACAAATTGAAAATCTAAAATCGAGCACATCGTGAAAATTGTCCAATTTGAAACGCTTATTGCTGAGTCATTTCATGATGGATTGATGAAATTACTATATGTCATGAAATTAACTATCGAACAATTGAAGAATCTCAACCCCTATCCTAACGGAAATTCCCACTTCTGATTGGTCGAAACTGACGACACATGCGGCGGGTCCCTAACAGAGACATCAAAACCAAGCTGCAGGGGGAAATCGACATTGCAAATACATGAAAGTAGGGGAAGCTTTTGTTCCTACCGAAATGTATTCCCTAACAGAGATATCAAAACCAGGGTGCCCGGGGGAATTCGACATTGCGAATATATGCAAGACGGGGGAATTTTGATATTGAAAGTAAGGTGAGTGATACGATTAATTCTAGCAAATAAAATTTATATTTGGAACTTTAATGTTGGTTGCTTCGTGAAATTTCACATCAATGACCGATCGTGTATTGTAAAAAAATTAGCACAAGTGTAAGTGTAAAATTGTATATGGTAGCAGTTGTGTTATAAATGGCATGATATATGAAACGATTTATTTCAATTTTCGTAAATAAAAACCAAGTCGTGTTCCCGCTCGAGAACGGGTCATTTGGTTAAAGCTGTCTGTTTTGTTGTATTCATTTTCACTCAAGGAAATTCTATATGGTGAGAAATATTGGAAAAGCGAAGGAATATTAGAAAAAGTGCATATGCTCTACATATAGTATTAGTTGTTGTTAGTCCAATTAATATGCATCGGGTTGAATAAACACTCAGAAAGTAAAAATTATAAAAGAAAATTACCTTTTCCATTTCAAATATGTTTTCTCTATTTTAAAGTAACATGTTTTTACTGATGAGAAAAATATACAATTGTGTTCGGTATTAGTAATCATCTTTTATTACATTGGTGATTTTTTTTCTTTATTTCATCCATACATAACACAGGAGGTATCTCGTCAAGGATCACAGAGGGCGGTTTTCATCATATATCGTCCCACTTCGGTATCTTTTATCTGATACGAACCATCCAACGACTGTTTACCATCCTTCTATCATCATCACTCGGTAAACACTGGTGGAGTGAACAAACAACACCCAACAACTAAACAAAACGGACCTTTTCAGAGGCACCAAATCATTATCAAAGAGTTCAACGTTGTAATTCTTCAAACATATCCAAAATAAACAGATAGTGTAACGGAATCCTACGTCAACTATGCGGTCGTGTCTCGGACACAACCCTCCTGTGACTTTTGTTTAGGAGCTGTTGTCAATTATTTTCCACATCCAGTGCTCAATGGTCCAGGAGATGCATTTAAGTGGAAATTAGCATTTAGAGCTCGCAGTTATTCTCTAGACAAAAACCGTGTTCGACAAAGTTGTAACATATGATAGAGCGCTCATTTTTATGTAATCAAAAATAGGGTGACCAAAATTATCGATGAAATAAAAAATCTAACTTTCTTATCTTTATAGATAGAGGTAAACATAGTTCGACAATGTTGTAACTCCAATTATTTGAGACATATTTGTAGAACAAAGTTTTTCTCTATCTCTTTAAATAACCGATATAGTGCCTTTTTTTCTAAGTTACATTGGGGTCACCATGAATAAACTGTTTTTTACTCTAACTTTTATATTTTAAATTTTACATGCAAACTGTCTTCGAAAGACTTTTAGAGCTTACTAATACAAACATTTTTCGATGCAGAACTTGTCAATATCTCATCTTTACTCAAAGTTATTGATATTTCTTCTCAATAAACCCTCTCTTTTCATTTGTTTGTCATTCTTTCTGGGGCAAACATAAAAAAAAAAAGTTTTTTGACGGAATTTAAAAGAACAGATTTCACTCTATAATATATAATATAATATATATATATATATATATATATATATATATATATATATATATAATATGTGATTTTCAAAACTATATTATTTTTTGTGTTTGAGTAAATTAAATTTGAAATCATGAGTTTTTGGATGAAAACCCATCAATAATTTTGAGCCGGATTAGGATATTGATATGTTTTGCATCGCAAAATATTGGTATTGATATGCTCTAAAAGTCGTACGAAGATCATTTTGATGAAAAATTTTAAATATAAAAGTTAGAGTAAAAAAACCTGTTTTTTCATAGCTACCCTAATGCAACTCAGATAGAAAGCGCTAAAAACAACTTTGTGGGAGATATTTAATGTTTAGACAAAAACTGTCTTAGGCAAAGTTGTAACATATGATAGAGCGCTCATTTTTATGTTATCAAAAATAGGGTGAACAAAATTGTCGATGAAATGAAAAATCTAACTTTCTTATCTTTATAGATAGAGATAAACATAGTTCAACAATGTTGTAGCCCCAGTTATTTCAAACAACTTTGTAGAACAAAGCTTTTTTCTATCTTTTAAAATAATCGATTGACCGGTTTTTTTTCCAAGTTGTACCACGAAAAAACGTGTTTTTCTGCTTCCAACATTTTTCGATGCAGAACTTGTCTATATCTTAATCCAACTCAAAAGAGCATGTTTTTTGAGAAGAAATATCAATAACTTTGAGTAAAATTGATATATTGACAAGTTCTGCATCGAAAAATGTTTGTATTAGTAAGCTCTAAAAGTCTTTCGAAGATGGTTTGCATGTAAAATTTGAAATATAGAAGTTAGAGCAAAAAAAAAACAGTTTTTTTCATGGTGACTCTAACGTAACTTAGAAAAAAGTCGCTATATCGGTTATTTCAAGAGATAGAGAAAAACTTTGTTTTACAAAGATGTTCCAAATAACTGGAGCTACAACATTGTCCAACTATGTTTACCTCTATCTCTGAAGATAAGAAAGTTAGATTTTTTATTTCATCGACAATTTTGGTCACTCTATTTTTGACAACATAAAAATTAGCGCTCTATCTTATGTTACAACTTTGTCGAAGACAATTTTTGTCTAGAGAATAACTGTTGAGCTCTAAATGCGAATTTCCACTTAAATGCATCTCCTGGACCATTGTGCAGTGGTGTGAGTAACTCAAATTTGAAAAAAATGCGCTTGGTTCGTTTTGGCAGAACCCCGACCATATAGTCATAGAGTAAAAAAAAATAGTCACACTCTATAGATAGGATCTAAAGTGCCTGAGGGGTTCGAATGTGGAAAGAAAAAAATGGCAACTGGAACCGAGCTAATTCTATTAATTTATAGATGGTCGCATCCTTCTCCGGCACTCAATAAAGAGAAAATTACACTCAGCAAAAAGTATCCTCTAAAAATTCAGTAATTATCATTTCATCTCCAGCGCTCTCCTATTTGAGGCCACCTACACCCTTGTGGTGGCACAATGCCGCCATCAACGGAAGCCATCGCGCTGTTTGATCTGTTCGGAAATCACACTTTAGAATTGGGGAACTTTTACATAATACGAGTGTTCTTCTGTTATGAGTCACAAGTCGTCGTTGTTTTGCCATTGAATCGAGCTAACGACTCCACCGCTCCATCAGAGCGGTTATGTTGTTATGAGTAGTAAAAATTAAATTATGATCTCCGACGGCACTTAGAAGTGCTTTCCGCGGAAGCGACCCCGTTCCAGTTTTGTTTTTAATTTTTAAGGAGTGGATTGTGCATGAGTCATTGGACGCTTGTGTGAGTCCTTGCCGCTTGGTGTAAATTTTGTTCCACATGTATGAGAATTGTGCTTGATGAAAATACTACATCATTATGTCATCACGAGAACTATTACTGTGGCACACATTTGAGGGTCGAGCACAAGTACCCTTCGGGGATTATGTCACGCGAAGTCAGCGAAATTCAATCTGCATACAATAAAAGTTAGTCTCTAGACTGTAATTGTCCTGACCTGGGCAGGGAAGGTCAGGCTTCGATAGAAATCAAAACAAGTGACAACACAACCCGATTACGAAATTGATCCCATCATTCCCATCACCATCATCATCATCATCAGCGTGGCATGGCGAAAAGACAAATGCAAAACACATCGGTGTGATAAAAACTACGAACTTCGATGACATCGAAAAAGGTGTCATTTCGGGCGCTCCGCTGAGCATGAAAAGGGCAGCTTTCCGCGGCGAAAAGTTAGCTGGGACCCATTGTCGTTACACGGAATGACACATTTGACGGAAAGTGGTGATCTCAGTGGTACTCTCGGGGCTCAGCTCCGCTTTGCTTAGGCCTTTGTGTGGATCGGATTTCTCAGGGATGACACCCATTAAGCTGAGGCGCCTTGGAATGATGCTTCGTCTGGTGGTGCTCGCGGATGCATATAAAAATTTATGATATTTATAAAAAGTGAAAGGATGTGGTAACTGATACTGGTAATGAGTGAGGATCTGGTTCGCAAACAGGAAATGAGACTCCACAGACGCTCCCATGTGTTTGAACGATTATTCGGAGAATATCAAATTAAAATGACGATTTTGCCTTGAAACAAGGGGTCCTACACTTTGATCACTCGCAACCAATCGCTCCGAACATGGTTGATTACTTCAACACTGTGAACGGCTTTGTACAGCGAAAAATTGATCGACCACGTTGTGAAACAGAGAGCCGTATCGTACCGAAGTCGAAAAGAGAAACGAACAACGTATTTCACATAAACTATTAGCCCCAGATCAAATTCGTTTCTCAGTTGTGTCGATCAGTCATGAAATGATGCCGATTCTTGACAGTGGTTTGAACGCATTTTTTTCCTAGCAATAATAAAGACAAACGCGGCGAGACATTATAGAAATCGTGATTACGATCTGTGCCACACCTAATTCGTGGTTCTCCTTATAAATGTTCCGTTACCAACATATATTGGTCAAAACTGAGTTCATGTTCAGGAAATCATGTGGAGGTGACGATGGCGTAGAGTATTAATGGTTCGAATGTAATGATGCAACCTAATTTAAGGGATAAGACCGTGGTATTTCACCGAATCCGGACATAGTGAGACATTGCACTGATTGTGAGAAAAGTTCATGACATTTTTTCCTTCAATGGAGTGAGTGCCAAATAACGAAGGAATTCTATGTGTAATTAGGACTGATAAAATTCGGAGAAACAACATCACGGTTTTATAAGGGAACAGAATAAAAATATACTACCGAAGATTGTTCATAATAGATGTTCTGATAAGCTATTTCACATCTAATTTTCAATATTTCCAGCCAGAATTTTTGATAAAGACTTGCGCGTTTTACCATGAGCTTTATGTCAAAAATTTTCCCTCGGGAACAAATAGTTGCATAAAAAGTTGTTTTGAAATAACTTGTAGGGAACTTAAGTGAAAGAATTTGTGAAAGAAACCAAAAAAATCATTTTGGAAAAAAATTGTGATCTTTTTTAAATAAAGTTTATGCTAACATTGTATGCATTCAATGTATACATTAGGGTGCCAATGTATGTATGGGAAAAATCGACTCTAAAATTTCAAAAAGTTACCCTATACAAAATGTTCACCACCTCGAAAAAACACCCTATGCCGAATTTCAGCTCAATCGAACTTAAGGGAGAGTGGCGCACAGCGGTCAAAGTTTGAGTTTTTTGAATATCGAAAAATCACCCAAAGGGAGAGTAAAGGAAATCGGGGTTTTTCGAAAAAAAAATTGGTATGCCAAATTTAAAATTGCATAAAACGTCGAGATCTAGTGTCATCTCGAAAATTTTTTTTGTCAAAAATCGGCATTCTGGGACTTTTTTTCGGAGTACGAAACGAAAAGTATAGTTTTGGTTGCCAATAAAAATAGTTATCTCTATTTTTCATTTGGAACTTGCAACGAAGTGTTGATTTGCACGATAATATATCTTATGCAAAATATTAGCTCATTCGGACTTCATTTACTGGTGTCGCAGACGATAGAATTTGAGTTTTTTTTAAACCAAAAACTCACCGGAAATCGGGATTTAAAAAAAAAAATTTGGTGCCAAATGTCTAAAAATTGCACGACACGTTGAAATTTACATTTATCTAAAAAAAATGTAAAAAATCAATTTTTCAGGCGAAAAAGCGACCAAGTGCCAAAACACTTTTTTTTGACAAAAAAAAAATCGAGATGACTGTAAATCTCGACAATAAATGCAATTTTTAGACATTTGCAATCAAACTATTTTTTGAAAACCTCGATTTTCGGTGATTTTTCGTTTAAAAAAAATCTAATTTTAACGTTTGTGACACCAGTAAATGAAGTCTGAATGAGCTAATGTTTTGCATAGGGTATATTATCGTGAAAATCAACATTTCTTAGCAAGTTACGAATGAAAAATCGAGATAGCTATATCTATTGGCACCCAAAACCATACTTTTCGTTTCGTACTCTGGAAAAAAACCAAGTCCCAGAATGCCGATTTAAGACAAAAAAAAATTTTCGAGATGATACTAGATCTCGACGTTTCATGTTATTTTAAGACATTTGGAATCAAAAATTTTTTTTCGAAAACCCCGATTTCCTTTACTCCCCCTTGGGTGATTTTTCGATTTTCAAAAAACTCAAATTTTTACCACTTTGCGCCACTGATTCTGAACTGAAATTTTTTTAAACTTATGTACCCAGCTATCCAAAATTATTTATTGATTGTTCTTTTGTTTATTTTCATTCTTTCTATTTTTGCATAAGAATACGCCATTCACAATCATTTACCTTGTCTGAAAACAATGTAGCTAACGAATGTCAGCTGTCTGATTAAGAAAAGATGATTGACAAGCAGGTAATGAATATTCTAAGAAGAATTGTTGGAAGCTGTTGGAAAAACTTTTATATCTCCAAACACACCCCGTCGAAGTATTTTTTTTCATATTGGAACATCGAATCAAAACCAAGATTCATGAAAATAATATCTAATTTTTCGAGAAAAATATACAGAAACTCTATGAAAAAAGGATCTACTGGAAAACAAATCTTGGATTTTGTACACTGACCATCTTTATTTCTTTCCGAATTAAATTAGATTCGATCACAAGGGGAGTGGCATACAATATAATTCTTTGCTTGTATCCAAATTATATTCGGCTGTTACACTGGTTGCTCCTTTTGGTCGGACCAATTTGAGAAGCACAAATTGGACCAAAACGATTTTTTCGTTATTTTTGGTACAGATTCTGTACGGTACAGAGTACAGATTTTCGTTAAAAAGTCACAGGAGGGTTGTGTCCGAGACACGACCGCATAGTTGACGTAGGATTCCGTTACACTATCTGTTTATTTTGGATATGTTTGAAGAATTACAACGTTGAACTCTTTGATAATGATTTGGTGCCTCTGAAAAGGTCCGTTTTGTTTAGTTGTTGGGTGTTGTTTGTTCACTCCACCAGTGTTTACCGAGTGATGATGATAGAAGAATGGTAAACAGTCGTTGGATGGTTCGTATCAGATAAAAGATACCGAAGTGGGACGATATATGATGAAAACCGCCCTCTGTGATCCTTGACGAGATACCTCCTGTGTTATGTATGGATGAAATAAAGAAAAAAAATCACCAATGTAATATAAGATGATTACTAATACCGAACACAATTGTACATTTTTCTCATCAGTAAAAACATGTTACTTTAAAATAGAGAAAACATATTTGAAATGGAAAATGTAATTCTCTTTTATAATTTTTACTTTCTGAGTGTTTATTCAACCCGATGCATATTAATTGGACTAACAACAACTAATACTATATGTAGAGCATATGCACTTTTTCTAATATTCCTTCGCTTTTCCAATATTTCTCACCATATAGAATTTCCTTGAGTGAAAATGAATACAACAAAACAGACAGCTTTAACCAAATGACCCGTTCTCGAGCGGGAACACGACTTGGTTTTTATTTACGAAAATTGAAATAAATCGTTTCATATATCATGCCATTTATAACACAACTGCTACCATATACAATTTTACACTTACACTTGTGCTAATTTTTTTACAATACACGATCGGTCATTGATGTGAAATTTCACGAAGCAACCAACATTAAAGTTCCAAATATAAATTTTATTTGCTAGAATTAATCGTATCACTCACCTTACTTTCAATATCAAAATGCCCCCGTCTTGCATATATTCGCAATGTCGAATTCCCCCGGGCACCCTGGTTTTGATATCTCTGTTAGGGAATACATTTCGGTAGGAACAAAAGCTTCCCCTACTTTCATGTATTTGCAATGTCGATTTCCCCCGGCAGCTTGGTTTTGATGTCTCTGTTAGGGACCCGCCGCATGTGTCGTCAATTTCGATCAATCAGAAGTGGGAATTTCCGTTAGGATAGGGGTTGAGATTCTTCAATTGTTCGATAGTTAGTTTCATGACATATATACTTTTCTTCAATATAAAAAATTGTTATGGAGTACCGAAATCGATTGACGCAAAAATTTCATCAATCCATCATGAAATGACTCAGCAATAAGCGTTTCAAATTGGACAATTTTCACGATGTGCTCGATTTTAGATTTTCAATTTGTACCCCAATATATTCCCGAAAGACGTCATCCTACGTCAAAAGTACAGATTGGTACAGATTTTTTCCGCGGGTGAAATTTCTTACATTTGTTCAAAGCTACATTAAGGTACATGATTACTTTATGTATAAGTATTTGCACAATGTATATGTAGAGCCGAATTTGCACTGACACGCATGAGAAAAGCAGATGAGAAATATTTGCGACTTAAGGCAGTCTAGAAATTTGAAAAAAAAAATAAATTTTTCTTCATTCATTTCATAGGCATTCAAGAATATACCCTTGAAGGTACCTTGAAAATCTCACCATTTACCGAGTTATAGCCTTTTTTTAGTTGAGCGGTATCTAATCTAGTACGGCCATAACAAGTAACTTCAAACGCGTATTTCTCCGAGGTTCATGCGATAGTGACATTTTACTGAATCAGAATCTGTTAGAGTGTTAGCCATGGCACAACTTTTGTTCAAAACTTATGTTGTACCGTTTTGTCTCATATTCCGAATATTTATTTTGAAATGTAAGTTTACTAAACTTTTATGTTACAAATAATTGAATAATGAAAACACAGACATTCTTTGGGATATAGGCTTGATTTTGACATCATTTACAGGTATCGATACAGCCAATAATTTATAATAATAAATAATAATAAATTATAATAATTATTAAACATTTGCAAAAAAGTGACAGGCAAAACCAAAGATAAAATGTTTGCGCTAACAAATTCCGTAAAAAACAAGCATAATTCATTTTTCAGTTTTTGTAGTTGTTTCATCTATTTTGTTTCCTGTTTTCATGTTAAGTGCTAGAGAATGTAACAATCTACAATAAATGGACGAAAAAAAATGATATTTTATGCAGAATTCTTCATTAAAATTAGTATTGAAGTAGTGTTCGGAATATGAATCCAGTTTCTACGCATGATTCAAATTCCGAACACTTCATTTTCAAATGTAAAGGGTGTGTCACATCAAATTGCATCACGGAAAAAACGCTGTAGAAATTTAATTTTTAGGAATTATTTCTTCAGCTTTCGCTTATAATCAGATAAGAGTGTATAGATCACGTTGGCCATGCTTCACTGTCAATTTTTCGTAAATTTGGAAAAATGTCGTCGAACGAAAAAGAGCGTCGTGAATTAATCCTGTGCACTCATTTCGAGAATCCGGAGTTGTCACATCGGGACATCGGTAAGATGCTGGGAATCGTCCAATCCACGGTCAGCAGAGTACTAGAACGATACTTCGAGAACCTAACCATCGACCGGAAGGTGAAGAACGGCAAAAATGGATGCTCCGTCAGTGAAAAAGATCACAAGCGCGTAGTTAAGCAGTTTAGACGTGATCCGAGAAGTTCGGTCCGGGATGTCGCCAATAAGCTGAATTTGTCAAGTTCATTCGTCCAGCGGACCAAGCAGCGGGAGGGCCTGCGTACATACAAGGTTCAGAAGGCTCCTAACCGCGACGAAATGCAAAACATGGTGGGGAAGACGCGAGCCCGGAAGCTGTACACCGAAATGCTGACGAAGCCGCATTGCCTGGTAGTGGACGACGAAACCTACGTCAAAGCGGACTTTCGTCAGCTGCCGGGCCTGTTGTTCTTCTCCGCAGAGGACAAATTCAGCGTTCCGGAGGAGATTCGCAAGCAGAAACTATCCAAGTTTGCCAAAAAGTACATGGTGTGGCAAGCGATCTGCTCTTGCAGAAAGCGGAGCGCCCCCTTCGTGATGACCGGCACGGTAAACGGGCAGGTTTACCTTAAGGAGTGCCTACAGAAGCGCTTACTACCACTATTGAAGCAGCACGAGGGCCCGACCATCTTCTGGCCGGATCTCGCTTCGTGCCACTATTCAAAGGACGTGTTGGAGTGGTACGAAGCCAACGGGGTCACCTTCGTGCCAAAGGGAATGAACCCGCCCAACGCGCCGGAGCTTCGCCCAATAGAGAAATATTGGGCGATTATGAAGCAGGCCGGAAGAATCCAAAAGTTGTCAAATCGTAGGCGGACTTCAAGAGAAAATGGATTTCTGTTCAAAAAAAAAAAAAAAACTACAACCTGACGTTGTACAGAACCTTATGGACGGGGTAAAGAGGAAGGTGCGAGCATACGGGCTTGGGCTCGAAGTATGAATAAAAAGAAAATGCCAAAAATTGTTTAATAATTTTTATTTTACTGTCTAAAATTTTCAAAAGGATCGGTCTACTGGGCGAATTTCTACAGCGTTTTTCCCGTGATGCAATTTAATGTGACACACTCTTTAAATTTTCTGAATTTTAATGTTATAAATCATTGAATAATCAAAACCCTCACATTCTTTGGGTTATAGCTTTCATTTTAACATCATTTACAGGTATCGATACAGCGTATAATTCATGATACAAAGCTTTTGCAAAAAACAATAGTGACTGTCAAAACCAGTGATAAAATGTTCGCGTTAGTAGATTCCGTAAAAAACGAGCATCGTTATTTTTTCAATAAAAAGCAAGTACAATCAATAATTACAAAAACAAAATACAAATTTTTGTGAGTATAGCATTTTTCTAAAGCTAACCTTGAATTTTTCTAAAACTAACCTTGAATTTCTAGCTAATTGGCTTGAATTTGATATATCTATCAAATAAATCCGTCCAGTAGTTCAAAAGTTATTGTTTTTTTAAAAAGACATTTTCGCTGTTCGGAATTCGAAACAAAAGTGTTCGGAGAATATGAGTCAGAGGCAAAAATGGTGTTCGGAATTTGAGACAAATGGGGTTAAATTTTTTTTTTTAGTTTTTTACCATGAATATGTATTTGTAAATCAATTTTATTGCAGTCAAGTAAAAAAGAAGGCTCTATTGTACTCAACAATTTATGTAATTTCGCGAAAAAGTACCATTTTGAGTAATGATACACTGTACAATGGCCATCAAAGCTTAAGTGTTCGGAATATGAGACAGAATGGTAACCATTCTAATTAATTTTTTTTTCGTAAAATATTCATATACAAATAATGATATGAAGGATAGTAAAAATATTCCTTGTTTTAATTGCTTCAATTCCGGGACCCTTTAAAATGTCCTTTTTTAAAGCTAGAAGCTATTGAACTTTAAAGTTCAAAGCCTCTATGGTATAATTTTTGTTTTGTTTTCTAGATTTGCTCTATTTAGCAACACAGTGGGCTAAGAATTAACTTTGTAGTTTTTGAAGATTACGGAAGAGTTGGTTTTGATCTTCTATTGATTTGCGTTCGTGTGTTCGTATTTTCTGAGTGTTTGTATCGCTTTTTTCTATGCCCTCTCGGGCCATGTGTCTGAAAACAACATTTTATGAAATTAGAATGCCGCCACTGGATGCCATGATTTAGAAATTTAGGTCAGTATTGCCACATTGAAAAATACATAATCAGGCATAGATTTTCTTCTCAAGTTTTGATGTTGAGTAAAGTTTTTCAAAGTATATTCAAAATTTGAATCACATAAATATTCCAACAACTTTGTCGAAGAGTATATTTTTATTGTACATGAGATTATAAATTTTTAACTTCTCCAGAATACATGTAGCTACCTACCTTCTTGGATTTCATCAAAATGTTGTGCATATGTTGATGACCACTCAAAATGTCAGTATGATCGGTAATATTTTCATTACTGTTATATTAACTGGAATACTTGTTATTATTGAAAAGCTTATGTGCTACACAGAAGAAAAGAGAATTAAAATTACACTGATGAACCGAAAAATATGAATTAACAATCAAAAATGAAACGGAATTAAAATCAAGTCGGATATACGAATGTAAAAAATTAACCTCCAAACAGAAATATTCGAGACGTTGTCAGCGACAACTTCTCTAATTTATATATAACCAACTGCAATAAACCACCTTTGCGATAACCCCATAACGATTAAATGGGGCAAAACTGACCATCCCAACGTGACCGCACATTCCGTTGGCATCGTCACATATCTGCATCACCTAAACTGCTCCCTAACAATTTGTGCAATCGTAAAATCCTTCAGGGTCGGTCACGCAGAAACACGAAACACTTCTCAATTTCGACCTCCACAAAGTCTGAACTCTCGTAAAATAAAACCCATCTCCCGCCATCAATCTTCGCTCGTGACCGGCTGGCTGGCCGCCTCCCGAATCGAACACCCTGATGTTGTGAAGCCGATACGATCTGGTTGATAACTTTGTGTGCCACCACCATCGCTCGATTTGGTTTCAGCGGTCCATAACCCCTCCTCCCGCCAGTTCTGCCTTGCCCTGGTTCCCTGGTTCCGCACAATCAATCACCATGCCGCTGCCAAGTGGTGTTGATTCTTTCCACACCTTGGACGCGACAAAAAGGGTCTGATCCGGAAAGGACCAACCTTGCCACACGGCTCGCCACGACTTCAGTCATGCATTTATGTGGAACAAAGTCGTGTGCTCGGCTTAGACGGGGCAGGACGTGAGTTCGGTGCGTTCGCTGGGTTGATGATGGCTTGCATAAGTGACCCACAGCGGCGCCCCGCATGTCACATGGGGATAGATGAATGGCATTTCGAAGGCTGAGTGCCATTCAGTCACTCTTACTAATGGGCCTTAGCTGTCATGTATTTGTTAGGTTAATTTAAATTCATGCAGCAGCGACCGAGCTGAGTTGAATTGTATTTTTTAATGGGAATCGTCGGTAGATGCATTCGAATGTAAGTCAATAGAGTGTTGTTCGAATGTGACTTCAAACCATCTTTACGCTACTGCGAGGGACTTATGCGAAGCTGAACACTAAAATAGCAATGCGTAAGCCGAAACCGTAAATTTATGAAACCGATGCTCCCCCGAGAGCCCATCAATCAACGTCGCTCAAGTCGCGATGAGAGATAAATCCTATTACATTAAAATTAAGCTGAATACTGTCCCCCGTGGAAACGGCATCAACCTGCCACAGATCTTCAGCGGAACGTTCTGTCCGCTCGCAAACCAAGAAGAAAAACGCCTTCTAAGCCACGGATCTTACTCTCCCGTGAAATACCTTCCGTTCACGAGACACAGCAGCAAAAAAAAAACGCAACGGTCGACATGAATAAACGAAATGTAGAGTCGTTCAAAGCTGTTTATAATGGCGTGCTTCCTCGAATACAAAATTATATCATCTGGGGGTGGTGAGGTTTGCGGCGAATCGATTAGGGGCACAACTGGATTCCGTCCTTCTCCACATCCTCCTCCACGAAGTTCGTCGTCTGTCTTTCAAACGTCGCACGCGACTTTGAAAGTCGATTCAGCTGAAACGCCGAATGCGGGTGGCTACCAACTCGTATACAGTGGGTTTGTGTTGTGATTGCGAATTTATATCTTTTTATCATCGAACAGGCAATCAAATGAATGCACAAATTGGATTAACCTCCCCTAGACAAGCTCGATCGGAGGGGGAAGCTGTGGAGTGAATAATGCGAGCCAATTTCATCTCAAATCAGCAGCTGCTATACCTCACCTACATCGATTTTGGGCAGAACTTTGTGCAAAAAAAAACACCGTCATACGGAGCGATTGCTGCGTATCAGTAGAGCATTAGCATTCTTGGAACCAGTTTACTGCAAATTGTTGTAATAAAAAACACATCACTTCAGGGGAACACAAATCAGTTCTTGAATATCATTTCGCCAAAAGTTGTT
Source organism: Toxorhynchites rutilus septentrionalis (assembly GCF_029784135.1). Taxonomy (NCBI): domain Eukaryota; kingdom Metazoa; phylum Arthropoda; class Insecta; order Diptera; family Culicidae; genus Toxorhynchites; species Toxorhynchites rutilus. Next base: position 313,054,173 of record NC_073745.1, on the reverse strand, counting down.
GCATTGATTTATGTTGTACATTTGGCAATGATATTTATAAGGATTCAGTTATCTTTTTCCCATAGCAAAAATCAGAACAGATAGAAATGGTCACATGCAGGTGCATAAACCCCTCACTATCCACCTGTTCACGCTGCTTGGTAGGTAGCACTATTAAGTTAGCGCATGTTCGCTACACGAATCCAAGAGATAAACAAACCCGACAGACAGCTCAGCTGGTGTTCACTGCAATGATTCCCCCCCACAAAGTCAGTTGCAGGCCACGATACTCTTCCAGCTGGCTGGCTGGATTGTTGGCTGCGATCAATAGGTGCTGAAGTGAAAAATAAAATTCTTCTACGGAACAGGATTTTGATAACGAACCTTGATTGATTCGTACATAATTCAATTTAGAACGTAGCACGAGTGTAGACCGTGGCACTACAGGTGACTACAGTTATCCTTGGCGAATGCATTGGAACATTGAGTGTGACTCAAAGTAGAGCTTAATCACAGATGACAGAGTTCGTCTGGAAAGTAATATACAATTGCCAGCAAAGTTCGAACGAAAAACGAAAAAAAAGGCAAGTTAGGTCAGGTATTTGGTAGCAACATTCCCTTCTATTACGGATGAGAACTACAACCAAGCATAAACCTGCCTAAATGCTCGGAGTTTTCTCCCTGTGATTTTGTTACATGCTCTGCTAACTTTTGTCTAAGTAGAGATAAGTTAGCAGAGCATGTAAATTGCGATAATTTATACATACAAATGTTACCAATTAAACATTAATAGTATTATTTCATAGAAAAAAATGTAAAAGTTGATGTTCGAAAAACTTTTTCCATGTAAATGTACCCATTGTTCGATGTTTGGAAAACTTGTTGGAAATTTTAAGGGCTATTTATATCTATTTCTTTCAGAATTTTAAATGCGTATGTTTTCGAGAAAAATGAATTTTATTTTTCAAATTTTTTTTCCAAAAAATTATTCGATAATTTTTAATAAAAACCTTAGTAATTTCCTACATTTCATTCTCTGATCAACTTTTTGTAGATCTTATAGTTTTTAAATTAAGATTTTTAGAAAAAAAAGTTGAAAAAAATCAAAATTTAAAAAAAAACTACAAAAAAATCTATCAGACTTACAAAATTTTAGTCAAAGAATGGAATGTAGGAAATTATTTTGGTTTTCATTAAAAATTATCAAAGAATTTTTTGGAATTTTTTGGAATTTTTTTTGGAAAAAAAATCAAAATTTAAAAAAAAAACTACAAAAAAATCTATCAGACTTACAAAATTTTAGTCAAAGAATGGAATGTAGGAAATTATTTTGGTTTTCATTAAAAATTATCAAAGAATTTTTTGGAATTTTTTTCGTTATTATTTACTATTTTCGGAACCAATTTTATAATGCTCAAACAGTGAATGATTTTTGGGAAAATCGGCCCCATGTTCGTATTTTTTAATCAGTTAATAAAAAAAAATTTCAATTTGCTTATTTTATTGCATCAGCAATTCGCTATTTTCCATCCATAGATCGCTAATTTTTTGGACGTTCAGATTCCAAGATATCGTCACTGACCAACTTACCCCTATGACCAAAAAGTCATGCTCTACCCTACTATCTATTTTTATTCGAGGAACAATGCTTTAGAAAAATATGAGCTGAAATTTGACGGTGTAATATTATTATTTCAAATTTGTTAGGAATTAATTGTCTTTTTCTTTTGATTTTCGCTTATTTCTTCGAAGAAATATTCAGTTACGAGCATTTATATACAGTTTATATAACGATTTTTCCTTAAAAAGAATCTAACACTGTGTTTTTTTTTACAGGTAGGACAAAGTAATCAGATTCCAAACAGGTACGTTATGTTTGAGCAATTATTAACTTTGATCCGTCCAAACATCATTTTCTGGCGAAAACATTCAAGAGTTTGTCATCGTTTTAATTGGTTTTCAAACAGACGCTTAGGGTTCTCCAGTCGACACTGAGTGTATCAGACATATTATAGTTGATCCGGCGATTGTCCCAACGACTCTATTCAAGTGTCAAAACTTTTCTAGCGAACTTTCTACATTTTGAAAAATGATAGTGAAAGAATCATGATATTCATTGCAGCAAACAATTTGCAACGATATGCAACGTGTAAATCACATTCGCAGATTCGACTCCCCCTCAACACCGTCTCACTCAACCAACTAATTAGCACTTCTTGTGTGCTTGTGTTTCCCGGAAGAACTCCTAGTAGCAAAACATCACTTCTATTTGCACTCTAAAATAATCCACTCCGATTACCACCTCCCCCATATATTTTTTCTCGGAAGTGGCCTGCGTGGAAAAGTCGGTGCTACATTTTTATTCAAAACACCCCCAGAGATTCGGATGGGAACAGTCAGTGGGGGAGGTGGGTACGAGGGAAGTGACAACGGGATGCAAAAATAATAAACAGCACCTCGAGTTAATCCTAGGCCTTCATAAACATTTCTCATTAACTTCTACGCTGCTGAGCATTTTATTCATTTTTTTTCTCAACCACTTCGACTCCGAGAGAAGCTTGAGCATCTCTCTCGCAGATGCTGATGCTGATAGCAAAAAAAAAATTGAAAGCAAAAAGTGGAAGTTGAAGCAGCTGGCAAAGCGATAAATTAAAAATTAAAATTTTTATTAAGGATACGGTAGGTGACACATTTTTCAAAACCTTTGCGCACCTGAGTTGGACATTGCTCGGTCTGATGGCGTGAAACGAAAACGTCACTCCGGTCTGCTCTTCAGCCAACCCCTTTTTCATTTATTTTTAAAGCTTCCGAGCTTGAAGCTGCGACGAAACGATTCGCGTCAACGACCCGACCGAGAAACTGGGAAGGGTCCGATTAGAGCAAAACTTTTGACCCGCGCGAAGTGCTCCTGGCGACAGGTGAATGGTGAACTTTGAAACCACAAAGCGAGAGGGTGTCGGTTAAAAAATTCAAACATAATTTAAAACTTAACCTTAAGATATGCTCGGTGAAACTAACTTTAAAGTTGAAGCTCCAAAGTTTTAACTCGATTCTCTGATTTGCCATCACAATGCTTTTCGCGGAAAGAACATCCAATTACTCGAGCTGTACTGGCAGCTCGGTCGAACGCAAAAAGTGGAAAGCCACAAAAACCATCCCCACCTCAGCAATGCCAGAAATCCTACAAATCCCGTCAAAAGCTCGTCATTCGCTGCAATGCACTCCAGTCCAGTGTATCTCTCTCCCCATCGGATGTCGCACATTAGACGGACCGGGTAGACGTCAGCGTTTGGGAGGTGATGCGGCACGCCTTGCACGGCGGACGAACTCATCGGTCTTCAGTCAGTTAGTGCAGATTTCATTAAAACGCAGCCCACACTGCTTCCGAGGCGGTCTTCGTTATTAGTTCAGCGATCTTGCACAGACAGTCGACAGACGCTCCGTTCCGAGATTGTATGTCCGCCATAGCTTCCGAAAGGATGCCGCGGAGCCACTTCACGAATGATTAGGTTTGGTTGGATACAACCGCGTGGCTGGAAGCAAGGGTGGTATGCACGCGTGTCTACTTATAAGTTGAGAATGATATTGGGAAATTAGTCGAAACTATAACTGGTCAAAAGGTGACGAAAAATTACATTTTGGATAGCTACCACTATATTGTGGGTGATTAAGCGTGAAACCGCTCAATAGATTTTTTTTTAAATTTGTTGCTTTATCATTTGGTATACTATTTGCGAATGCGTCGAAGTTCCTTAAATAACTCACGCAACGATTCTTTCATTTCTTTGCGAGAACAATACACTGTTTCTTCATATGAATGCACGCATCGCACTAGGAGCTCGTTGCATCAGAACAGAGCCGATGCGCACGAGAGCAAATACTAATGGCCCCTAAAAATATCGAAGGTGTGCTATGCACATCAGGGTGCCAATGAATGTATGGGAAAAAATCGACCCTAAAATTTCAAAAAGTTACCCTATACAAAATGTTCACCACCTCAAAAAAACACCCTATGCCACATTTCAGCTCAATCGGACTTAAGGGAGAGTGGCGCAAAGCGGTCACAGTTTGAGTTTTTTGAAAATCGAAAAAAAACCCAAGGAGGGAGTAAAGGAAATCGGGGTTTTCGAAAAAATTTTTTGATGATGGCATGAAACGTCGAAATCTAGTATCAACTCGAACAAAATTTTTTGTCTGAAACGACACTCTGGGACTTTTTTTTTTTTTCGTTTTTTCGGATTACGAAACGAAAAGTATGGTTTGGGTGCCAATAAAAATTGTTATCTCGATTTTTCATTCGGAACTTGCTACGAAATGTTGATTTGCACGATAATATACCCTATGCAAAATATTAGCTCTTTCGGACGTCATTTACTGGTGTCGCAGACGTTAAAAATTGAGTTTTTTGAAAACCGCAAAATCACCGGAAATCTAAGATTTGTTTGATATGCTATACATTACAATCCCATAGTTTGTATATGGTTTAAATTGGTGAAAATTGGAAGCATTCCCAGCCGCTAGAATAGAAACAACGAAGGGGGATAGCGAAAAGTGAATATTTGCGAAGGAAACTCCACCCTTGCATAGTGAGTAAGCTGTCGCTAGCGTAGAGGTATTGCATCTCATCTGAGGAAAGTTCTCAGAATCTTTTCTGTGCCGAAACAACAAAAGTGGCTTATTCTGCTCGTTTTGTGTTTTATGTTTCCCCTCCAGCAGTGAACAGTAGCTGTACATGGGAATAACACACATTCGATACTTTTAGTTGCCATTCGTATTTTCTCTCGTGCGCATCGGCTCTGTTATGAAGCAACAAACTCCTAGCTTTGTTGATCTTTTGACCGAGAGTCGAGAAACGATTTTTCATAAACGGACATTCTCGCGATGTTTCATTTTTATCGCTGCCACCGTGTGCATCTGTTAGACGCCGCGTGTTTGATGTTTGTTGAATGGCGATGCACGGAAGATGCCTCTCGTTAATTACTCAGTGCAATGCATGCATTGATATAAAGAAACAAATTGCGACATAAGACCAATTGGTGTATTGTTCCGCAAAGGCAAGAAAGAATCGTTGCTCCTCGAAATGATTCTAGAAAATCACGCAAGCCATTAAACCTTTTCCACTGAACTTTTTACTGAAGAGTTATTTATTAAATTTCGACGTATTTGCAATTAATATCCGAAATGATAAACCAACAAATTTTTTAAAAAAAAAGCTTGCGTAGTCCTACGTCCTAATAAACATTCGCTACCATTCACAGCTCGAGGGGGAACATAAAACACAAAACGAGCAGAATAAGTGACCATTGTTGTGTCGGGTACAGAAAGATTCTGACAATATTCCTCAGAGATGCAATACTTATTCGCTAGCGACAGATTTTTTTTTAAATGATGATTGGTCTCACCTCATTCCCCTGCAATGGTTTGAGCAGGACAGGTTATCTTATTGATAATAATTATGTTACGGTATTTATATTTTTTCATCAACTAACCCGTGAGCAAATTGAATTGAACATGAAAACGGACTGGTTATCTCGCAGACATAGATTACTAAACGAAAGAACAATTTGAGCCATTATCTAAACGTATTTATTCCATGGCGTGTCGAGAGAATTTCCAACCCGGGAAGATCCTAGACCGATCGGGAATTGAACTCAATACCTATGTCAGTATTAGCCAAGAATTTACACGGCAATTCCTGCTTTATCTGATATCCGGCCACGATTCTATCGTTTCCGAGTTCGAGCAGCTGAGCATACCCAAGCCTAATTCTAGCCGATACTTCAGGCCCATTATTTATCCCAAGGCGTGTCAAGAAAATTTCCAACTCGAAAAAATCCTTGATCGATCAGGAATTGAACCCAATACCTATGTCAGCATAAGCCTTGTATTTACAAAGGAATTCCCCCTTCACTAGATACCCGAAAACGACCTACTAATGTGATCATTTTCGAGACCAGACAGCTGAGCAAACCTAAGCCTAATTCCAGTCGATACTTCAGACCCTACATTCAACCTAGGGTATAACGTGTCAACCTGAATCTGCAATGAGATCCGCCATAACACAGAAAAATCTTGTTATAATTATCTATTGAAATAATAAATTTATGAGTATTCCGGTTGAGCTATCCCTAGCTTCACTCCGGTTTCCACATTGAACCCCTTAGAATGCTTTTATTTTATTCGCGGAAAACTGCTTTGGTTTATAATTTTCTATGTGTTCCAACGCGCGCGGGCTCAAACTATTGTTTAGATTAAATTTAAGTCCTCGACTAATGGAGAAAACAATTGTCGAATTAAACAAACATATAACGTACCATCATCATCATAGTCTTAAGATAAGAAACACAAATACCCGTTATAACTTCGTCATCTTACATACTAACAATGGTTAACATTGATTTTATACTGGGTTCGAAATCTAAATCATACTTCAAAAACTCTTAACAAATACTACGGAACGTTCGAAGGCTAGTTGCTGTCTTTGCTTCATTGGGTAATGGTGTTGTACAGTCGATATCCTTTGTAAAAAAATTAGTTTTGGGTACACGACATTCGAAAGTTCATGGTTCTGAGGTCACTTGCTTGTCTTGTGTTATATCGATGCATATCTCTTTCATACGTTATCGCGTTTTGTAGATAATTCGGTGTCATACCGTTAGTCATCTTATATATGAACGTAAGCGTATAATATTTAATACGCTGTCCCTCTGACATCCATTGCAGGCATTCGAGCATAAATCTCCGTGGCATTTGCCTCTTATATGCGTGAAATAGCACAAAGGGACAATAATCAAAATGTGGAGCGATGAGTGCCTTGTAGATCATGATTTTAATTTCAAAGGTCAGGAATCGATTAATTCTACACTCTGTCCAACTTCTATAAGACCACCCTGATTCTATTTCGTTGCAACACAAACAGTTAGAATTTAAACAAGATACATCCATACATTGTTGAGTGCTTAGAATAAAGTATATTTAACGTCAATTTCGTTCAAGAGAGTTGTTTGTTTATTTATTGTGCTTAAATATGATAATTTCATCTGTCCAGTTTCTATAAGACCACTTCAAAATTCATAAGTATTATCAATGAAAAATTCAAAATGATCGGCTGATTGACATGTCAATAATTGGCAACCTTGCCATTTCGATCAATAAACTTGAAAATTCGTGTTGGAATACTATTTACCAAATTCTGCTGAACGGATTTCTCGATATTTTTTTCATATTTCCGAAATTACGACCTTGTGCTCTTCAATCATGGTGCACCGTTATCCCTCAGTGTACATTCTGCGTACAAGGATCCCCCCTTAGATTTTCAACAGGATTTAAGTCTGGAGAGCGAGCCGATCAGTCCAAAAAAATAAGTTTTAGGTCCTTAATCCATTGCTTAGTTTTCTCACTGGTATGAATAGTAGCATTGTTTTTCTGGAATGTGATTTTTTGTGACGATATTCACGTAAAAACAGTAGGAGAGAGGATTCCAGAACATGTATGTAATCTTTGAATGATGTGAAAGCTATCTTGAGCTTTCCAGTTGCACAGAATCCCGGCCAACCCATGCACGAGCATCTATAAAAACTCCTGGTTGAAACATACTGTTCCTCCTTCCGTAAATCACGCCAGTACCCGTTGAAACCGTCAGGACCATCCAAATTGAACTTTTTTCATCCATGAAGATACTCTATACATTGAAAAACTTTTCGTTATGGTATATAGCAAAATATATTGTTTTGGAAACATTCTTTGTCACAACATACCATGCCCCACTATCGGTTCATGCTAGCTTTGGCAAAACTCAGACGTCTTCGATGTGAGATGGTGTAAGATGAGGAGCTTTAACCAAAACTTGACGTATTGTCACCCGAGTAACATTTAAATTGAAATATTACTTTATTCGCATATGCGATTTTGAGGTATTCGAAGCTGTTCTAGCTATTTATCGCTTATCCCGATCAGAGAGCTTCGATTTACGTGGAGCTCCCTTCTTCTTACCGTATCCTTGATAATTCGTCAAATACTTGAGCACTACTTGATGGTATCGTTCATTCCAACGAGCAATTTCTCTGATACCAACATTTTCTTGGTGAAATTCATCGAGTTGTCTTTCTACTCTCTCTGTGAGCATTTTTCCAGATTTATTGACCGAATCAACTAAAACAACGGAAAATGTAACTGGTCTTATAGAAACTTGACAGCTGAAATACGAAAACATTCGATAATGCTCGGCGCTTGCACACACACATATGAAAATCATGCAGTGTTTGGTAGTCACCAATATCAATACACTAGAATATAAGTTGAAGCATTGGACCTTATTCCCGTATCCACTTACACTTACGATCCCACTATGCTTACATCTCACTTCACTGTTTTGCACCTATTCCCGTTTCCACCGATCGTGAAGTGTAAAAATGAACTTCGTGTAGAAAGTGGAGTGGATACCAAAATGACCCTGTGTTCATTTCCCAAGAGAAACATCAGTTGTATTTTGTTTTGTTTATCCTCGAGTTGTGTCAATACACCCAGAAAATGGATTACTAAAAAAAGCTTCCAAATCTTTTGTAATGCAAACATTAGTAGAATGTACATATTTTCTGTAAATATTACCAATCGTTTGAAAAATGAATGTCAGATGCAATACAAATCCCTACCAACGATTCATTTATTTTACTACGTGGTATTAATAACTTTTACGATTGTCATTACAGGCAACCGCGAAGAAAATGTAAATATACCATTGTTAGCCTAATTACCAAGTTGTTAATTGAGTTCAACGGCACTACTTTCCTATATTGATTTCTTCACAGAAGAAGGTCGCATTAACCCCGATTCGGGACATGTAAGTAATATTCTTGAAAATCAATTCAATTTATGTTCTTTTACACTAAACCTACAGATGTTTCATGTATACCTATTCCTACCACAACGGGTCAAGTGACCCTTTATGAATAGTTAGTGAACAACGATTCGATGTATATAGTTTTGTTGAGAAACGTGGCATACCATATTTCTCTTGTATATTTTGACATTTTTAGGATAACAACTATTAGCAAAATAATGAAATTAAAATTTTTGACAAGCAAAATAGCAATGTAGCTTCGAATGGTTACAGTTAGCTCGCTTGGATAGTCAGCAATACAATTAATTTTAATCATTCACCATTCATAAACCATACAACGAAATATATAAAGCAATAGCAAGAATGTGTAATGCACTGGTTTTGTATTACAACCACACATACAAATCTTTCTGATATCATATGTATGTTTGCACGGGTCAATTGACCCGTTGCGGTAGTTAGGGCAGATTATATATATTTCTCAGTAAAAAAATAACAAGAGAGGAGTAAACACTAAAAAACACATTCGATGTATGATTCTAGAAAAGTAGTGTATACAATTTATGTTGCGACAATGTAATTTCCAATACAATTTTTGTGTTGTGTTTGGCTGAGAAGTAATTACACGCTGGCCCTGAGAGAGGATAATAGTGAGAGTAGTCTGCCATAGCTATTTGTAGTAATGATTGTGTAATTTTTCCTAATTTGTAGCCGTGGATCAGACCAAATCGATGCAGGATCAGATGTCGATAGTTTAGATAGTTCAATAAATAATTTAAATAGTTCAGATAGTTCAATAAATGTATAAAGATGCATACAAAAGCTGAATAAATTCATAATAATACATTCATAAAGGTTGGATTAACATAACATGTATAGGGTTTATATTAAACCAACGTTGAACTGACAGTTTATACTGGGTTATACTGGTGGATTCAACATTTGTTTACCATTGTTATCACGTAATATGTACGAAGAATTTACATTGAAAAACTTTACTAAATATTTACCAAAAAGCAAGTGTATTCGAGAATAAGGCCCATTGTTTGTTTACAATGGCACAAAGCAGCAAGATCATCACCTGGTCTTATAGAAGTCGGACAGAGTGTACAAAGCACTCCATATTTTTGAGCTGCCTTCTTAATAGTATAGTTTATATGTTCGTCGAAGTGCAGCGTTTCGTTAAGAATAATGCCAAGATATTTGATCGATGATGCTCTTTCCACCAACAGCATACTTACTTACAAGGGTGGAGTTTACTTCGCAAATATTCTCTTTTCACTATCCTCTTTCGTTGTTTCTATTCTAGCTGCTGCATAAGTTGCCCGTTGTTGACAGCTCTGTTCGGGAAAGCACACAAATGGACAAAGTAAATGTATGGGGAAATGGGAATGCTTCCAATTTTCATCAATTTGAATCATATACAGACTATGGAATTGTGATGTATACCATATCAAACAAATCTTAGAAAATTTCCGATTCGATTGGTTGCAAATCGTTAAAATCCGTTCACAGCAAAAATAATTATTAGCGTCAACTTTAATTCATAAAAACGTGACCTGTTTTCTGATTTGGCACCCTTAATGTAAGACGTAGTCTTACGTCAAAAAAAATCTGGTGAATACCACTGATTTCGCCTCCGAGGCGGCCTCATCCCAAACGATGAACCCTCAAACGGTCGCCTCGCGGATGAGCTCAAGAGTTGTGGCCATCGGGACTTTTGTGATGATGCTGATGGAATAGGCAAATTCAATTGAAGTTGTTCCTTTCTCGGAAAACTCGCCGCGCCTCCTCCCACTCGCCATTCACGCGTTTGTTGTTTGCTTATTATTTCTTCTACGTTCATTCACGGGAACGGAAACGTTTCCAGCGTAAGCTTAGCTCACAACAGACCGGTATGAGTGGGTTTATTCCGATGGATCTGCTACTGTTCCATAATGTTTTCTCGTTTCATTGACTTGCAAAAAAATATAGTAATGATAATAATCATAACTGTGTTTACTCGAGAATGAAACACGATATTTTTCTGCATTCAAGCATTCGAGGGATCATTCACCAAAGTCACCACTCAACCGGGTTTAGGGTGCAATCTGATCCGGTGAACCAGAAGTGAGCCACATTTTCACCACCGCAAAAGTTGTGTAAAGCATTCCGCATTGACGGGGGGACCGGAACCCGGCTGTTACGTGTGGTGTTATCCGAACGATTTCGAATCAAACAGCAAGCTTCGCTTCCGGATGTGAGTAGAGCCGGATGTGAATCAAGCCGGACACCATCGGGAAAGAGTGGGCTCCCACAGTTGAAGTGGGCACTGTTTCGTCCTGATTCGCAACATCCTTCACACCACTCGTTCCGCGGGATTATTGAGTGCGACGCGAATAGCGAAACGGATACCGGTATAGGGCTGCTGCTTTTGGGTGTCAGTCAAATACGCTCGATTACGGTATTTGGATTTGATGACTGAACTGTTTGAGTAGTTGATGTGAGAACTAATCGGAATCGGTTGTGTCGCATTGCAGGTTGATAGAAAAAGGGGGATATTTTCATCGCCAGTGACGCGAAGGCATCCATTCTTCGTGGCGAATGTTATTTTCATTTTTAATCTAAGCCTTATTACAGGCCAACTTAAATTTATCACAAAAGCGTTTTAAAAGTTATTGAAATGGTGACATTTGCCTTGTACGATCACTTCCTTTCTTGAGTGGTGCATAAAGAAAAATAATGATGTTGGGTGTCAATTCATTGCTTGTTTTTGATTGCGTTTGGTGTAATTTCCACATATTTCACAAAAAAGGGATTATGGAGTAAACTCAACATAAAGATCTGTATCCGCAGTAATCTGGGCACCTAAATATAGTTATATGTTTTCGTGGATACAAACCTGATATGTATAATTGAAGACATCATTTTAATTTGTTTTCTTTCTATTTGGAAACTTTCTTTCGGAAATCTTCCAAGCTGAGCAACTGAAGGTTGCCGTCTTCTTGTCACATATCTATTGGTATCTTGTATCAACCTGATCATTATTTTTCGCTAGGTCGCTTAGTACAATTACCTGAGACTATTTGAAAAATTAAATTTCGCTGGATTCAGAACATTGTAGGCTAAAAATTGTAGTGAAATATAATCATAAAGCACACCACATTTTAAAATCGATCGATCAGACAGACAGACATTACTCAGAAATTAGTAACTGGGCTTTGAATAATTTAAAAAAATATATAAACTTCGAGCGTCGAGATAATATTTTGCGCTTTGTTAAATTGAAAGGGATTTTCAATAAAATTGTACAAAAAAATATCGAAGAAAGGGTGTTTTGAGATAAAAGAGTTTTAAATATTAAATTTAATTTTTGAGAAATATTTTTCAACAGTACATTTAAAATGTTATTTTTTCCTAAATAGTACATCTTTTTTCTAACAACTTTGTCAAACATCATATTTAACACTAGATTACCCAAGGAAGTCATCATTGCTTTTCAACTAGATTTTTGAAAAAAAAAATGTATTCGATGATGTAATTTCTTATGAGGTTGTGACTTTCTGTACAATATATTAATGCGTTTTTTAATAATTGTAGCTACCTCATTTCCGGAATTTGTATGTGTACTTTACCTATATTACCCAAAAGCAGTCATTTTGACTACTTGTAAAATTTATTATATTCAAATAACTATTATTGGGGGTCTCCGTAGCCACATTGGTTGCGCGTTCGCTTAGTAAGCGATCGATCGTGAGTTCAAAACTCAGGGCCCTCATTGACCATCTTTGTGTTGTTACAGAATAACTACGTCCACGCAACAATCATCAGCGATGGAGATCGATCCACGGTCGAAATAAGATCGATTCATCCATACAACTGCTCTGCTCTGCAAGAAACATCGGGCTGCTGCTATTCTATTAATAACTCAACAATGATCATTTCAACTGTCTCCGCTGTCCGGTCTAACTGGACAATGGAAGTACAGAACGAATACTCTTACGCCTAAATGGCCACTGTGAAATGCAATGTACCATATGCAATGGTATAGAGAAATACTATAACGCCGAAAAATGGCAACTGTGTAATGTGCTAATTATAGATATGATAAACATGTGACATGTACACGATTAAAATTCGGCTCTGTTACAGCTAAAATGCTAGTGAGCCTGAAATAAACAAATGGGATAAAAAAAATAAAATAACTTTTATTATTGAGTTGAATTAATTTTCCATATGACCTGTTCGGCTTTGTGCTGAATTGACAATTTTCATTTTTTTCGGTTACTTGATACGTACATGATAAATTGTCGAATTTGCCGCATACTTGATATGTTCCGTCTTCAACGGAAGAAAGAGATCGTGTTTTCGACCCAGCCACGAACAAGTTGAACCGAGGTAAATATAAGGAACAACATGACAGAGAAGAGCAACACTAAGGGTGCTCATTAGGGTGCCAATGAATGTATGGGAAAAAATCGACCCCAAAATTTCAAAAAGTTACCCTATACAAAATGTTCACCACCTCGAAAAAACATCCTATGCAAAATATCAGCTAAATCAGACTCGAGGGAGAGTGGCGCAAAGCGGTCAAAGTTTGAGTTTTTTGAAAATTGAAAAATCACTCAAGGGAGAGTAAAGGAAAATGGGGTTTTCGAAAATTTGTTTTTGATGCCAAATCTCTTAAAATGGCATGAAACGTCGAGATCTAGTGTCATCTCGGAAAAAAAAAATTCGTCAAAAATCGGCATTCTGGGACTTTTTCGGAATACGAAACGGAAAGCATGTTTTTGGGTGCCAATAAACATTTTTCTCGAATTTTCATTCGGAACTTGCTACGAAATGTTGATTTGCACGCTAATACTCCTTTGTAAAATATTAGCTCATTCGGACTTCATTTAGAGTAGTGCGGGACAAAGGTGCGCACGGGGCAGAAGTGCGCATTGGTCTTTTTGAAGCAAACGAGCATAAAAATTCGACAACAGTGTATTCGTTTGATACATTATTACACCAGCAGCTCACACATATAAACAAGATCCATTTCATGAAAGTGACAAAAAGAGTTTTGCGATATTTTGATCGATTTTTTTCAGTTTTGGAGATGACCATTTACTTACCTCAAATAATTGGAAATTCGAAACTATACTTCAAACATTCATTCTAAAGTAGATGATAGTGCGTATTCGTTTTTGTGAAAAAGTTCAAGAGCTTTTTTTAAAAATTCGCTAGTTCAAAAATTCCATGTGGGGCATAGGTGCGCAGTGGCTGTTGGGTAAAAGTTGATACTAGCGTTTTGCTCTGAAAAAAATTTATAAAATGTTTTCAATAAAATTTTTAACGGGACCCACCAGAAGAAAACTGATTTGAAGAAATGCACTCCAGAAATGTTCAAATGGCCTGACAGAGGCTTCGGGAGGGAGTCTCGAAGCGTTGGATTGCGCCAGACCTCGGTATTCTTGATTCAGCTCTGAGGAAGAGGCTCATATCAGAAAGTGATTATTTATTTGAATATTCTTTTATTGACATTTCCACTGCTGCTGGGATGTGTCAGCGAGCGCCTAAGACGGTTCAGATAGGTATTCACGAGTGAGCAGTCTGAGGATCTGGCGAACCACTGCAGGGCACTGGACAAAGGTTTCTATGGTTTGACTCTCAAAAATATACGACGCCTGGCCAACAACCTCCAGCACGAATTCAACCAAGTTGCAAAACTGGCAGGAAGAGACTGGGATTCTAGCTTCGTGAGGAACCATCGTCTGTCTCTTCGAACCCCACAACAGCACAACGATGCAACAGCGCTCCAAGGCAAAGCGTCGGAATCCTCAGAACCGAAATCCAAGATGAGGAATAAAAATAAACAATTGCTTAAACATAATTCAAAATGAAAAATGTTTTTGTTTTCACCATGCATTCGCGAGTATAGATTACGTACATAAAAATAATTTCTGTGGGAACTTGAGTGTTCGAAATGATTTGTATCAATAATCACTATGGGGCAGAGGTGCGCATTTGTCTTTTTGTAGTAAAATATGTATTTGTCCAATTACAAACACAACTCGGGAAATGCTTGTACTACGTTTGAAGGTAATATATAATTTATCAACACCACAAATACAACATCAGTATCGACCAACGCCAACAAAACTTATCAGCAGGAGGTAGATCAGACATCACGGTTCTAGCGCCTAAGTAAACACTTAAGGATAAATAACGCCATGTGGTAAATGCGACCGACGAAAATTATGCAGCCACAGAAAAGGACTCGGGTTGAAATAATAAATAAATAAACGAAAGGAAACAGAGATAGGCAGATAGGTTAGATTGTGAGCTAGCTGTGTACATGAAAGATAAAATAAAATCAGTCTTGTCGTTACCTAAACAGGAGCAACATAGCTCACTAGTTTTAGTTTTTTCTTACCCGAAATCCTTTCAGAATTTAACTTATATAGTTACAATTTGGTTAGCAAACGGAATTTAATTTGCTTTTATTTCAAGAGTTATTGAACGACAACAGTTCGGTGCGCACCTTTGCCTCGCATTACTCTACTGGTGTCACAAACGTTAAAATTTGATTTTTTTTGAAAAACGAGAAATCACCGAAAATCGAGGTTTTCAGAGAAAAGTTTAATGCCAAGTATCTTAAAATTGCATTGATCATCGAGATTTACAGTCCCAGAATGCCGATTTTTGACACAAATTTTTTTTTTCGAAATGCCACTCTAGACATTTGGCATTTGGGATATTTTTTTTCTCGATAACCCCGATTTCCTTTACTCCCCCCTTGGGCTATTTTGCGATTTTCAAAAAACTCAAAAACTTTGACCGCTTTGCGCTACTCTCCCTTAAGTCCGATTGAGTTGAAATTCGGCATAGGGTGTTTTTTCGATGTGGTGAACATTTTGTATAGGGTAACTTTTTGAAATTTTATCGAAAGGAAAGGAAAGGAAAGGAAAGGAAAGGAAATGAAAGGAAAGGAAAGGAAAGGGGAAAGGAAGAGGATATATATATATATATATATATATATATATATATATAAACCAAATTAGGTATATAGAGGTTTTAGGGTGCAATAAATGTTTTCACGGTGGTTAGACACTCCACCCCCCTCTCTGAGGGGGGGCTGCCATACAAATGAAATACGAATTTCTGCATAACTCGAAAACTAATCAAGCAAATGGAGCCAAATTTGGCATGTTAAGATTTTTGGGGGCACGTTCCTATGGTTAATAGACACTCCTCCCCCCTCTCTAAGGGCGAGAAGAGGGAGGGGTCTGTGTCTGAAAATAATCTGATATCCAAATTAGGTATATAGAGGTTTTAGGGCGCAATAAATGTTTTCACGGTGGTTGGATGGATAAATGTTTTCACGGTGGTTAGGCACTCCACCCCCCTCTCTGAGGGGGGGGGGGATTTGACCCATGCAGCACCATAGGCGTTGAAATCACCCTTATGATTGTTTGTCAATATAGCTCAATATTGACACATAAACAGATGCGATTGAAAAGTGTAAGTTTTTAGATGTCAACGTGTATTGGGTAATCGGTAAAAATAATTATGAAAATGAAGACCCTCGAAACCGCAGCAATTTTTCCATTCCGAATACCTTTTTCCTTGATCCAGTAATCATTTGGGCGAGCATTTTACTGCACAGTTGCACGTAGGAGGTAACGACAAAACAAAGTTGTAATTACCCATTAAACACCCAACCGATGACACCGAACCTGCGAACACCTCGAAATCCAATTATTTCTCGGAAACGTTGGATTCATAGCAAGCAGATAATTTCAATTCCGATTAAAATTCATCACGTCCCATCAGTACTGTACAAAGCCAGTGTGTATGCTTGCCTCCGTAAAAACTGCGGGTCGATCACGTAAAAAATTAATTTCCCTGCTGACGTAAACCGCTACCGAAAACAATTTACTCGCAAAGTTAATAAACCATTTATGCAAACATTTCCTAGAAAGCAACACGTTATTTTAAATGTGGCCACCACCCACTGCCTCCTCGGAGCCATTGTACACACGCATACCAACACTCGTTCCTGTCGTGTTTTGTACTCATTGACATTATTTTTGTAACATTTCTCGCTCTCGCCCGCTTCCACACCTCAAAATTCCATTAAATTGATGATTTACTCGCTTAAGTATCCTCCACAAGTGCAAGGAACACAATCGACGGTTCCGAAGCCCCAATACGTGGGGAAACAATGCAACAAATTCAGGGGGATGCCCAACGAGCCATCAACGAGTTTTTCCTCAACTAAAATATTTCCCGTTGTTTTTGTCGCGGTACAAGAGCGAGCCAAAAATACGATTATTTGGAAATCATGCTCCAAAGCAGACACCCCCCGAAAACAGGATCCTAAAATTCGTCCCTTTCATTTTCGGTGGGGGGGGGTGCGAATGGACGCGCGTGGCTCTGAATGAAATGAGTGAGTATTTGTTTTTATTTTCCTCCCATTTTATTGTCGCATTTTATGAAAATTTCATCTCCATCATAATTGTTTTTTTTTTGTTTATTCGTGCTTGCGTTTTTAAATTTTATTTGCGACGATACATTTTTTGACCGGATGACGCTTTTGTTTGGCCACGGGTGGTATCGCTTAATGCCTTTATGGTCGCAAGCATCCGACCGCTGCTGGATACGCGAATGGACGATTATATGGGAGGGCAGTGATTCAACGCGATTCAACGTTTGTAATACATTTTTAATCTACACCACCGCCGGGGCATGCGATGAATTGTTCGTTCATTTGTTGGCCCTGGGAATATATCGCATTTTTTAAGTCAATACAACGCAAACGCTATTGTCCTTTCCCGTTTGTTCGGTACAAATAATAAAATTGAATTGGAAAAAATACACCGTTAGTGCCATCGGCATTATTGGAGACGAAATTCACTCTTCATTAAAGCGGGGAGTATTCGCACGAAAAAAGCATTACAATCGTTCACCAATTAATATCAATTGAATAAAATAGATTACAGTCGAGGGGACCGAGTTTCGAGAGCTCCTTCCCAGAAGGCATTGCCCCACAGTGAGTGTGGCACTGGGTTGAAACTGTCCACGGCTATAATTTAATTTAACACTCTCTCTTTCTCTTGTTCAAATGAACAAACGGTGGTCGAAGGGAGCGTCGTGTGGTCATCGCCAGCAGCCATTATGTGGCCTACGAAAAGGACGCCGATAGGGCTTTTGTGGCCAACCAAATGACGGCGGCCACTGCTTTCAGTCCAATGGTTGCATTTTGTTGTTGTTGTTTCCAATTTCCAGCGGAATCGCTTTCGCGCGCCCTCTCTCTCTGCTCCAGCCTAATAACGTAGTGTTGGCACGTGAGTGGAGCGTTATTTTTTCAGGGGAACCATAAGTATGTCAACTGTTTTGAAGTGTGAAATTTATTGAGCTTTGTTCGGAGATTTCAATTGGAGACAACCAATGCAACATATATGGGACTGGTTCAAGTTTGTGCAACTTGCATGATATGTGTAAATTATGCCGCTCCACTGTGTAAATCTAGCGCGAGATTAAAAAAAATATTGATACGATTATTACAATTTACATCCAAACAAAACTAATCTACATTCGAGACTAACTTCAATATTGATTCTATCAAGCTTCAATAAACTAAATTTGCTGATCCTGTCATTCCTGCCGGTGCACAGTGAAAAAAAAAGACGGTCAAAAATCTTTTCTCGTCTTACCTTACATTTTAGAGGTTGGGCATCTTCAGAAAAGTTGTCCAGAATGTTGATTTGAATAATTTGACGGTTTCATTCAAACTCTTACTAAGTTTCAGTAAAAATAAAAAAAAAAACTTTTTATACTTACGAACTTATTTCATGGAACTTTGTTGAAGATATATTATGTCTATCTATAAGTCCTTCAGAGATATAACTGTTTTTCTGGGGAGACTATCTCAAAACTATTTTTTAATGTAAGTTATACCTAAAATACATTACATCAACTCAACATGTTCCATAAAGTTTTAGATAATATGAAAACACATAACTTTGCTCAAGACACTATTAGTGTGAAATTACACCATTGCGGTGTACAGCGGTTACAAAGCAAAAATGTGTCACTCTTATTCATTAAATTATTCAAAAATGTGTACGTGCATCAATAGTCAACGTCATTTTGTTCGTCGGGGTTTGTAGTATACGGCAAACTACTATTCGAACTCGGGAACATTAATTTTTTATATCAATTTTTACAGCGCAATTTACTCAATTTTGCTCTGTTTTCTTCATACTCTATCTACTATTGATGTTTATTTGCATTATATTAATTTATCAATCAATTTCTGATTCGATCTCACTATCAGAGCTCAAATTTAAGTTATTTTGCAGTAGTTTTATTGCAGTTGGTGATAGCAATTGGACCTTTTTCGATTTTCGTTTTCGTAAGCTGCTTATCAGAGGATCGGGTGTCATAAGCAATCTTACAGAAACATCCTGATTGCAGACCTCTCTGCAAGTTGAATTTTGAAGGTTTAGAATGTGTTCATAAGCCATTGCTAGACATTTATGTTTTTTCAGAATTTTAGCAGTCTTCCGCAGTTTATATATTTTAAACAGATATAATAGTTTTCGATATTTTGTTCAATTTATGAGAAAGGATCCTCATTTCTAAAAAAATTATCGATTTCTCAAAACAATATTCCAATCGGGCAACAGGCTTCAAAGCTATGCTTTTTGCAACAAATGAACGAAATTTAAAAAAAAATGGGAAGGATCGGGGCAGCGCCGAATTAATTTGTATTGCGTTGACGACTAAAAGTGAATCGAGTATGTAAATGAACTGACATTTCCTGTGACCGATCGTATTCCGAAGTGGGAAAAGAACAACACTCGACAAAAAAATAGAGAAGCAAAATGCGACACCGAATGTTCAGAGTGATTTTTGAAACGCTGTAACTCTGTTATAAAATAATGCATTCGTCAAAGCAACAACGGGACCTTGTATATGCAATTTATCACTTTAAAATCCATTTCCAAATCAATTCCGTTGGCGCAACCATCTAATGGACTATGACGCTTGTCACTATGTAATTAAAGAACATATGAGAATTTAATTTTCCGAATACAGCATCCCCCCCCCCTTTGAGAGGGGGGAAGGGTCTCGAACTATCGTAACAACCTTTCCCGGCCCCGAAAACCTCTGATGATTGATGATGATGATGATGATGATGATGATTGTAACTAATTTTATGAACAAATGAAAATTCAAAAAAAAATACCGCAGGACTTTTTTGACAGCCTAATATTTATATATAAATAATATTTAAAATATATAAAATAAATATAAAATTTTTATATATTTATATATTAAATTAATATTATATATAAATATATAAAAATAATTTTGACAGCCTAATATATAAAAAATGGAGTGGCAAGCTCAAGAATACGCGTGACTACAGTGCAAGTCAGAAGGGTTTCTTTAACGAAAAATCTCTTGCATAAACATTAGACCAACGAGACCCCGTCACAGGTACTTAATTCATTATGAACATCATTTCTCATTTTGATTTAATATTTATGAACATGCGACGAAACAAACAGAGGGCGCGCTCGAAGGATTTTTATGTTTATCATATGGTGATTTGACATGGTCAAGAAACGCCAATTCAAGATATCGTAAGCTGTGCCAACAATTTATGGTCGACATATACGCGAAGGTAGAGATTGAACGACTGCAATTCTTACTACACAATCAACAAAAGCGGTGCGAGGAAAAATACATTCACTTGCGAGACACTATCATGAGCAACGCCGACACAGCTTTAGTTATAGCCAGGCCAAAGCTCAATGCATTGTCATGACATTGCGCGTGTGTTCAAACACAAAATGAAGTTCGATCGTATTCGTCCCCACATATTGTTGGTTGTATTCTGTTGAATACAACTTATTTTGACCATTGTTTCGCGACAAGGCGAACAAATTTAAGAGTGTAAAAGTCGATTTCGATCGAATTGTAAAATCCGATCACTCATATGCATATATGAATATTGAGTTCTACAAATCGGTGAAGAGTAATAAAAACATCCATGAATAAAGGAAGCAATATGGCTGTGTTTCAAACTTAGATTACCGATGTGAGTACTCCTCGATTGAATGACAACGATAAAATAACGCGATTCCAAACAGGCCGATTAATTTGAACGCTTTCCAATTTATGAACGAGACCAAGCTGTTATAAACTAAGCCATGTTGAAAATCACATGCACGTATTTTCTAACAAGGAGACAGCAATAAATATTGATTTTTTTTTATTTCATTTTTTCTACTTTACGACAAACTTATATTACTTTTTTCAGTTGACGTTTAACTTTTAAGAAATCTAACATGTCAGTTACGTTAATGAAATACACCAAGAAACATTATATAACCTTTCGTTCAAATCATTTAATTGGTTTTTTTATCGGTCACATTCGATTTATTTTAAAGATCGTTAACATATTCAAACACACTTACAATACATTAGTGTGTTTTATTCAGCACCCAAAATATTCACTAGAAATAATTTATTTGCCAGAACAACGTTTGCCTGGTTAGCTAGTATTTATATAGATATAGAAGATAAAGGTGTTATTCCGTGTGAAAATCAATTTCCACCTTCGAACAATCAATAAAGATCATATCGTTAGCGCAAATATCGAATAGACTAACAACGCTTATCATGATGTAATTTTCGAACATATGGGTATTCAATTTACCGTTTTTTCTTAACTTCCTTCAGAGTTTTCCGAAATTTTTCCTATTTTTCTCTCCGCAATATTGATCCATGGGCCAAGACAAATACAACAAAATAAAGACAACTCAAATCGGACCATTCCTTCTTCGGATTTTGCGCCTAGCAACACATTTGGCCTTCCATTTTTATTTATACAAACATTCCATGCCAAACAGATACAGTGGTTCTCAGATTTCCGTGAAAAGCGCTAGTTTTGTTCCTTATCGCAAAATATTAGACCCGTATTTTTATATATTTTTATTAGGATGCCCATTTCCATTTTAGGGTGGTCCTATATTTTTTTATATTTTTTTCACGAAAGCTAAGGATTTTTCACATCCTAAACCATACGTTTTGCCTCGTATTGCGATTTTTGTTCGATTTGACAGTCTCGACGTCATGCAATTTTATGACATTTGGTATCCAAAAAAAAATCGAAAACATCATTTTCTCTCCAGTTCATTCGCCCCTAGCCCAGAGAAACTCCCTTGTGGAAGAACTCTACTCCATGTAGAGTAAACTGACCAGACGTCCTGCATTTCAACAAAATGTCCCGCATAAAACTCCGTCTCGCGAAACGTCCCGTATTTGGCAAAAGAAACGAAAATGTCCCACGATATCAATATATTTCAATATCACTATTTAATCATATTGATTTTCTTGAATGGATGAACCTCAAAAAAAACTTTTATTTGGCAGACTGTTCAAGAGCGCTTCTAATGCATCCAAAGATTAATAGGTTGAGCTGGTTTCATCGCACCGACATTGGGCTTTTTGTCTAGAGAGTGTCAACTGGAAGCGACAGCAACAAAATTGGAAAATGATTTTTATACAAGTCCCCTATTGATCCGCAGGGACCAACGTGAGTCAGACGAAAAGTTCATCTTTGGTCCTCTAGCTCGGTCAGGGCTTAATGTTTTACATAAGCCGGAAGAACTAGTGTGTACTCGACAGGAAGAGGCAGTGTTGTTTGATGAAGTATCGTAAATGAAGCGCTGGGCGGTTTTACGGAAGGTGGCCGGAACTTGAACCATGGCCGATGAAAAGATGTATATCGGCGTGTTATTTTACCTTTTCGTGGCTTTGGTGGTCGTCTGTCTCTCTATTTTGGCCATTCGCCCAAAAGTTTTCTTTTGGTCGCAGCTGGGGAATGTTGGAAAGGTTGATAGTTTTTTTTTTTTTTCTGTATTATAGTGACTTTCAACGCTTCTGGCTGGTTCGTCACTTTTACCTTCCATTTTGGAAGAATGTCGGGAGTGAGAATTGAACTCGTGATCTTGAGCGTGAGAAGTATGGATGTTACCTCCACGCCAGATCGGCTCCTACAGGTTGATAGTCTTCGCGACAATGTTTATCTCTAGCCGATCCATCCTCCAGTGATCTTTTGGCATAATGGGCTGATCCTAGGTTCGGCATAAAGACCACATCACCTTCCCAACTCCGGCAAGCTTTTTGTACTATATATCTCCCCGTTAACCATATGATTCGAAAGAAGAGCGGCTTGGACATTCCCTTCACGTCTGTCAGAGAAGGACCTTCTTCGAGAACTTTTCTTTTTTTTTTTTTTTTTTCCAAAATATATATTTTTATCAAGGCTCATATGGCGTTAGCCTCACGGGGCCGGGAGTTCAATACTTTGACAATTTTTCTTATTATCTATGTTAGTAATATGTAACCGATTACTCGCGGTTGGCTCGAGGTTAGTATTACAAGTGTTTTCGTAATTCGGATGTTGCTGTCTCCAATGCTCTGTACGTGTGCCCGACTCGGGATACTTCCTATTGGGATGCAGCTGACCCTTGATCAGCAACGCCCCCCTAGTCTGTACCCCATATCTAGCGTGGTGCGTCTTTCTCGACTCGAGGAATCCAGGATAGAATGGTCACTAACCGGCGCAATCATCAGTTCATGTAGAGTTGTCATGAGCGGTACAACCTTTGGCTCTTGTTGAATCATCAGTGGACTGCACAACCTTTGGCCCGTGTATCTGTAAAGAGTGTGTGTATGTATTGCCGCGACTAAGTAAAAGTTTATCGATCGGATTGGAGGGATATAAAACGGGGACACAACTAAGGAAACATCATTAAACGTTGACATCGGCGTTCCTGAGGAACAGGTATAGATGAAGCAGAAGATCAGGATCACGGCTACCTAAGATATCCCGGACGGGGATATCCGATTGTCTGCCTTGTGCTCTTAGTGCTCTAGAGAGTTGAGAGCGAGCAGCATGGAACCGGATACACGACCAGACAACATGCTCGATGTCGTGGTAGCCATCGCCACAATCACAAAGATTGTTTGCTGCGAGCCCAATGCGATAGAGATGCGCGTTTAGGTTGTAGTGATTGGACATAAGCCGAGATATCACGCGAATGAAATCACGACCTACATTCAATCCCTTGAACCATGCACTCGTCGAGACCTTAGGGATAATCGTGTGTAACCAACGACCGAACTCATCTTCACTCCACATGCGCTGCCAACTAACGAGTGTGTCCTGACGAGGAATGTGGAAAAATTCATTATAAGCAATTTGCCTTTCAAAAAGTGTGCCTTCTAAAGCGCCCACCTTAGCTAGCGAGTCCGCTTTCTCATTCCCCGGAATCGAGCAATGAGAGGGAACCCATGCTAAGGTAATCTTGAATAATTTTTCGACCAAAACACTCAATAGATGTCTTATTCTTGTTAGGAAATAAGATGAGCGTTTATCAACTTTCATTGAGCGGATTGCCTCTATTGAGCTGAGACTGTCTGAAAAAATAAAATAGTGGTCGATGGGCAATGTTTCAATGATCCCTAGTGCGTAGTATATCGCGCCCAGTTCAGCGACGTACACGGAACAAGGATCTTTGAGTTTGAAAGAGGCACTGGAATTTTCATTGAAGATGCCGAAGCCAGTGGACCCGTTTATGTATGAACCGTCAGTAAAGAACATTTTATCAGATCTAACTTTCCCATATTCTGCCGAAAATATCGGCGGAATATAATCGGAGCGTAGATGATCTGGGATTCCATGGATTTTTTGTCGAAGGACACAGCACCAGCACCTAAAGCTAATCCTTCTGGGTGATTGCCTGCTGCTCAGATACGGCCGGTCTCGTCTGACGCTTCCGCATAAAAATGTCCATTTTGGCCAGATTCTTCTCCACCGTTTGGCTGGTTGCTTCGATCTCCCGGCTTAAGGAGCGGCAAAGAGATGATATTATGAATACTAGATCGGCTATATCTGGCGGAAACAAAGTGCCTCCGGATGTCCAACTCCTTCGCTGTGGGTTGGAGCTTACAGTATGGAAAAATCATCAAGTTGCTTGACAGTGCTGCTGCTGTGAAACAACTGCCTTGAATCATTTTTGTTCTAGACTTAGTAAACGTAAGATTTAAGGAAAATTTGTTCCCATAAATTATCTTCCATTGCCATCCGAAATTAGTCCATTTTTTTTGAATGCATACATTAACATCAAAATTGATGAAAAATGAATTGGAATTTTCGAGCATTCCATTCGGTAATTTGAAGAAAATTGTAGAATTTGAATCGTGCTTACCAGGCGTAAATGCTCTGATTGAGCTAGTGATTTTCGGGCGTAAACAAAATCTAAACCACCGAAAAATCACAACTGAGTGCCGATACTCAGAAAGAAATTATACTGATCAGTTTAGATCCGTTATACTATGGTTTATGTTCACATAACGTTTTGTTTTTTGTGTTTCGCGTTAGATTTCTGACCATCTGGTCACTTTAATGTAGAGTGTAGAGCATAGAGATGTGCCATCTGCTCGTCAGCTGTTCGTCCAACTCGCTTCATCATAGTGAGCGGATCGGACCGGCTCGAATAAAAAAACACAGCTCTTCTGCTCACATCGGAGCTGGTGAGCTGAAGAGCTGCTGAACTGATGAGCTGATAAGTTGCTGAGCAGCAGAGCTGTTGAGCTAAAGAGCTGAAGAGCTGCGGGGCTGTGGAGCGGTAGAGTTGCAGAGAGTGTGAGTTGTGAGATGCGAAAGTATTATCTGTCTCCCGCTTTTCGAGATATCACGTCAGTTTATTTTCGTTTGTCCCTATCCGTTCATTAGCAGATATGTCGGATAGGAAAAGGTTTTCAATTTGAAGATATTTTTAAAATTATATTTTGCTGCTGTTTTTTAATTATATTTTCCATACAGTGCTTTATAAAATAAAAAACATTATAATATCAGTAACTGTTTGCGAATAAAATTAATATATTATATTTAATTTGAACAAAAATGTTGAAACACATAAATTTGTTTCCGTGTGCTGAATCAAAACAATTAAAACCCGATATCAATGATTATCACTGATTTCTAATGGAGTGGTAATGGACTTCCGTGGGGAACAAACTGACCTTAGAATAAAACAAATACTACTATCTTCGTATTTGCTAATCTGATAGAGATAATTATTCCGCGTTGCGCTCATTAGTGGAAATATTTTTATATTATCAAAAAAAAAAAAAGTTTCTCTCGGTAATTTTATCTAAAAACGTTGTTCTGGGCTATGTTTCTGAAGGAAAATAGAAAATGAAGGAAAGGATAGAAATAATGTATGTAAAGAAGGCAATATGAAAAAACGAATATGAGGTAAACCACAAATCTTGAATATTTATATTTTTAAACGGTTTCAACGCTTTTAAATCATCTTTTTATTCCCTATCTATAGAAAGGCATTAATTCTTAGTTTACCAAGAATACAGAGACAAAGAATATCAGAAATATGCGAACTTTATATTCCAGAACCTTTATCATCTGGTGATTATCTAGAAGGTCGGTATACATTCTTCTCTTCGATAAAAGACCCGAAAACACGCAACAACTGCATGAAATGAAAAAAATATGTTTGTCTCGAGCATGCAGTTATGCAATGTTCTGATTCTTACTCCAATGAAACCACAATCGATAATTACGATTTTATATTATTTTATAGCTCTCTATACTTCCATGAATTATATTCAGTTGCTTACTTTCAATTAATAACAGTGAAAAATTCAAATTTCGTTATTTGTGTTGGAGTATCAAAAATTACTCTGTTTTGAGGAGGCTGAATTAGATGACTATTAAAACATAATAAAGACGAAGAAAACATATTTTTTGGAGTTTTTTTCATTAAATCACACAATCTTCTTAAAATAAATTCCAATAAAGCCTGAAAAATACACAATGGCAACATTACAGAGAAGTTCAATTTTCGGCCTGTGACACCGTGCGCGAGTATACGTGTTTTGATTTTGCACGCGAGTACAGGAGGGTTAATTTCATAAAAACATGACCAGTTTTCTGATTTGGCACTTTTTCTAAAAGACGTAATTCTACGTCAAAAAATTCTCTCTGGATGTAAGAAGTTTTGCAAATGCAAATAATTATTCGTAAATTGTTTGCAGAATTATGGTACGGATATTATAAGATCAACTCATACACCGTCCACAGATGCAGTTTACCAGCTTTTCGCCGGACCATACACACAGATTTGCATATATCCACAATGGATTCAAATTCAAATAAATACACCAGACGTACATTCCCAAGCCATTAGATAGAAATTAATTCCCACCGAATCTATGCAGCTATCATACACAGCGGAGCATCCAAATGGCCTCCAATGGCCCAACATCGAAACTATGGTCAAATCGTCCCAAAATGTCACTCTCATTCTAATAAATAAAACATCAGGACAAAAGCTATGCTGATATGAATATTCATATGCTTCAGATGACACTCCGTGCGATTGAGCGCTTTAGTTGTGGATTTTCCATTACATACACACACACACTTCTCCAAATAATCCCAGGAACCATCCATGTCGAAACCATAGTTCATTATCCTGCCGTCTGCTGCTACTGGCTGGCTGGCTGTTGGTCAGCGATAGCGCGTTGATGTAGATGATGAAAAACGATAGTTTCTATTTGCATTTTCACGGGTGATGGTGGTCCCCATAGACATAGATCCTTTCCAGTGGTGCCTTCCTGGATGGGTTTTTGCGGTGCGGCTGGAAGGGTTTATTCGCATGTTGACCTGCAAGGATGAGCACCACTTTTTACAACAACGGCTTTAGCCTCTCCGGCAGCTCGATCTGGTTTGTTGGCCCGACGGAGGATTAGGTGGACCATACCGTATCGGAATTAACGCATCGCTCCATAAACATTCAGCAGCCAGGCTGTGTGCAGCGGTTTTTCGTCGTTTCAAATTTTCTTTTTATTGATACTGACGATGCGATTTGTCAGAATTGTTATTGAACTGATCTGATAATGGTTTTTCCAATGTTGAATGCACATTGAAACTCATTTATGACAGCTTTTGGAACTGATTCTTTTATCTTTCACAATAAAAGGAGGGATAAAGGTAATGGTTATGATTGTCCCTTCGAACAACTGACAGCAGCATAAAATAGGAAACACACCGGTGTTGCATTTTTTGTTTGTGCACACCTCATGTGGGGGAGAGCTTTTCGGAACAACAATACGATATTTCATTGTTTACAGATCGTCTGTCAGAAAAAACTAGAGATGGGCAAAACAGTTCATTTCAGTGAGCGACTCAGAGTCGTGCGCTCAATAAAAAGAGCCGGCTCATTTGATCGGCTCGACGGCTCTTTCCAAGAACTGGTTTATTCGGATATGTAAAGAGTGGAAGACGTAAAAAATATGGTTTAACACAATAATCAGCGCAGAGAATAATAAAAATATAATATTACTCTACTGAGGGTTTTCTCTGATATATTTCCATCACAATAATCTTCTTTACTTTTTTTTTAAATTATCTATTCAATGTTATCTGATGAAAGTCTACTACATCTTTCACTGCAAACTTATCCTGCTTTCGGAAAAACTCGCTCACATGCTACTGAAGTGGCCAAAATACGTAATATTTAAAAAAAAATGGTCGAGCCACGGAGAGATAGATTTCCTTTCATTCAACCAAAGCAAAGAGTCGCTTATTCTCAGCAAATGTGGTTCCAGCAGCTTTTGGATCATGTGAGGATCGAAGATTCCCAATCAATGCAGCACACTCCTCCCAAACAGATAACCGCGCTTCATCACTAACGATTGGTGGTAGTTTCGTAGGCGTGTATTCTATGGATGTAATTTTTAGCTTCCATTATCCAACTCCAATTTCGGCCATTTCGGATTTCCATTTTTCATAAATAACTATGTTCTACTAGTCAAGCCCTTTCATTTGATACCCATATTTATGGGGTTTCGAGAAAATATGTAATCCGCCAAAATTTACAAACATACAAACAGCTAAATAAAACCGCCTAAAAAGCAGCATGGGAAACATATTTCTCTAGCACCGTCGCAGGCCACGGTTCGTCAGAACGAGCGTACGATCCACGGTTATTTACCAATAAGCCGGCTCATGAAAGAAACACGGTACTTTTATGAATCGCAGTTTTTTTTTTGAACCGTGGTTCTCAAATGAACGGCTGTTGAATGAACCGCGGTTCAAAAAAGAGCCACGACTCATAGACGAACTGTGGGTCTTTTGAACCATGGTTCATTAAGGAGCCGTTCATTTGCGAGCCGCGGCTCATTTTTAAAGAACAGTGGATCGTACGCTCTTTCTGACGAACCAGCTCGAATGAGCGGCTCGTGAGCGCTCGCCCATCTCTAGAACAAACCAGAACAAACCATCCTGCTGATGTTCACGTCGGACCGTGCAATCTCTTCGGCAGGATGTTGCAGTTCTATTTGTATTAAATTGTTTTTTTTTTCCTGTTGTGGGGTGAGTGTGTTTTATTTGTTTTATTGTCTGCTCTCTGTACATCTGAAACATCGTTAAAATATTTCGCTTCGAAGATTATTTGTTTCATTTCACTTTTTCAATCGGTTCGATACCACTGGAATGAAGCAAGCGATATCAGCGTAGGATAAATTAATCCCATTTTTTAAAAAAAGCTTGTGATTATACTTTACAATATTCTAAGAACTATGCCGAATTTTCTTAAAAGCATACGAAACACAATTCCATTATTTTTTGAAAATATTTTGGTAATTTCTCAAATTGGTATGATAGAAAAGGATCAATTCTTCATAGGAGGTTTTCCTTTAATTTTTATGCAGAAAATGTTAGTACATACCTAAAATTTTACAGAAAACAAAAAAAAAACGAAGCCGACCAACTTTTTTTCCTTTTGTCTTTCGGAAACAAAATTTGAAAAAAATTGAAAAATGAAAATCGATCGCATCGTGAAAAATGTCCAAATTTTTTGCGTCAATCATTTTCGGCACTCCATAACAATTTTGAGTTGAATAAAAAATATATGTCATGAAACTAACTATCGAACAATTAAAAATTTTCAACCGTTATCCAAACGGAAATACCTCGTTCTGATTGGTCGAAATCAAAGATGCAAACTTTCTCTTGTACTCACAATTATTGCTCAGTCATTTTCTGATAGAAATATCGGAGTTTTGCATGAATCATTTTGGGCACCTTAAAACGTGGTTGCCAGGGGAAATCGGCATTGCAAATACATGCAAGATGGGGAAACTTTATTCCCCATTTGTTTATTCATTTAGGCTCATTAGCATTTTTAGCTGCAACCAAGTTGGGTTTTAATCGTGTACATGTTACATGTTTATGGCTTCTATAAATTGTAAATTACACAGTAGCCATTTTTAGACGTAATAGTATTCCTTCTGTTCTTTCATTGTTCAGTAGATCGGACAGCGGAGACAGTTGATATGATCATTGTTGTGTCATTAATAACGCAACCGCTGGATGTTTTTGTTTTTGCAAGCAGATCTTCCCCAATAGCAGAGCTTGCATGATGATTGTTGCGTGGACGTAATTATTTTAAAGATCGTCAATTGAGGGCCCTACGAAGACTCCGTGCACTTAATATGATAGTCGTTAAAACAGGCTAAGTGTACCACATGTATACTTTACCACGGGGGAAAAATTGAATTTTTCCCTTTATTTAATTTGGTTCAAGAGAATAAGGAACTAGAGATTTTCTTTTATCGAATAGTGGAGGCGATCTGGCGTAGTGGTAACATCCATACCTCTCACGCAGAGATCACGAGTTCAATTCTCACTCCCGACATTCTTCCAAAAATGGAAGTAAAAGTGACGAACCAGCCGAAATGTGTTTGATTGAAAGTCATAGAGAAAAAAAAATCGATTAGAGACATGTGGAGTGGATGATATTGATTATTATTTATTCATCTGATTTTTTGCTGTCTCGATGAAATGAGAGATAGGAAGACGAAAAAACCCCACATCTTTTCACATGATTTACAAAACAATATATGTATATATATATTAAGGTGGCAGCGAAAATGGTCATGTCAAATTTCAAAAACCGACCATCTACATTTTGTTTATTGGCCCAACAAAAAAAAATGATCTGTGCAAAGTTTCAGCTCGATCGTACATGATTTAGGGGTGCCTCAAAGCCTTTTTCGAGATAACACCAGATCTCGACGGTTTTTTTTTTGCATTTTTAAGTCACTTGGCATAAAAAAAACGATTTTCAAAATTTCCTTTACTCCCCCCCTTGAAAGATTTTCGACGATGAAAACTATAACTCAAATAACTCAAAAACTAAAGAAAACGCCTCTTCGATTTTTCGATATGTTTTGTGAAAAAACTCAGCTTTCAAGAAAAAAATATTAAAAAATATAGCACCCTTGGTCCCGAAGCTAAGTTAGCTAGAAATAATAAATACAATGAATAATTACGAAATAATTACGGTTAACTTTGAAAAATCATAACTTGAAAACAAACAAAAACGCCTCTCTGAAATTTTGCACAGGTCGTTTTTTGGGCCAATAAACAAAATGTACATGGTCGGTTCTTTAAAGTCGATAATTTTATTCCATACCTTCAGTCCCAACGTTTCATGCATTTTTATGTCATAATTTAAAAACAAAAAAAAACGCTTCTCTGGTTTCGAGATATATGTTATGTAAAAAATTCTCAGCTTTCCTAAAAAAATATAAAAAAATATAGTGCCTTTGGTCTTGATACCATAAAAACTATCAAAAACAAATACAATCAATAATAACGAAACCAAAATTCAAATTTTGTGCAACTCTGGTATTTCTCAAAAAAGATCAGCTAATTGGCTTTAATTTGATATGTCGATCATCTAAATCGGCGCAGTAGTTCAAAAGTTGAATTTTTCAAAAATGTTTTTTTTGGAAAATGTGGAAAAAAAAGGATTTTTCGGACCACCCTAAAATGGAAATGGTTACCCTAAATAAAAATGAAAAATACGGGTCTTTTTTTCACTTTTTTCCAAAAATGACTTTCTTCAAAAAATCATAAATTTCGAACTACTGAACCGATTCGGATGATCGATATATCTAATTGAAACCAATAAGCTTGCAAAAAATTGATTTTATTTTCGTAATTATTGATTGTAGTCGTTTTTTGTTGTTTTCATGGGTGTGGACTTTTTTATATTTTTTATTGAAATTGAGGATGCTGTTTTTTCGTTTTTAATTATAATTTTTCAAATGTTTGGTTTCTGGTATTTTTTGAAATCAATACTACATTTTCAGAAAATTTGAATTCTGTTGCGTTGTATTTGTTTTTTTATTGTTTTCGTTGTTTCGGGACCAAGGATGCCATATTTTTTTATATTGTTTCTTGAAAGCTGAGTTTTTTTTACATAAGATATCCAAAAATCAGAGATATGTTAGTTTTTGTTTTTAAGTTATGAATTTCAAAGTTAACATGTTTTCAGTCTTCGTTCAATATTTCTATGCGAGTAGACTGGACGTATACGACTAGAATCCAATCAATTGGCAAATGTGTTATTTTTTCAAAAATAGGCTAGCTAATTGGCTTTAATTTGATATACTGGTCATCTGAGAAGGTCCAGTAGTTCAAAAGTAATAAATCATTTTTGGTAATTTTTGGAAAAAAGGGAAAAATGATTTTTGGACTATTGGTTAAATTTGAGAAATCATAATTCAAAAACGAAAAACACCGCTCTGGCTTTGACATATGTTATGTGAAAAATTCTCAGTTTTCCAGAAAAAAATATAAAAAATATAGCGCCCTTGGTCCCGAGACTATGAAAACAATAAAAAAACGAATACAATCAATAATAACGAGAATAGAGTTCGAACTTTCTGCAAGTGTAGTATCTTTCCAAAAAAAGACCAGGTGAATGGCTTTAATTGAATATATCGATCATCATCATTTTTGGAAAAAAAAGGAAAAAATTGATTTTTCGGACAACTCTAAAATGGAAATGGTCACCCTAATTGAAAAAAAAAATTAAAATTCGGGTCTAATGTTTCGCGATAAAGAACAAAACTACCACTTTTCGCGAAAATCTGAGAACCACTATATCGGTTTGGCATGGAATGGCCATGAATAAACAGTACATTTTTAACACAACATAAATAAGGTAATAATAAAAAAAGTAAAAAAAAACTTTTTAAGTTAAACAGTTTAATTGTGATTAAACATAATAATGTACTAAAAGCTAGAAAATAATTAGGCAATTAGCACTTAGCAGTTATCACACCTTTCCTTCATTAGTGTAGGGCATTGATAACACTAAAATAAAATCGTGGGACATATGATGAAGTCACTAATTGTGGATAATGGAAATCCAACGTGCTCCACGATTTTATTTCAGTCTTATCAATGCCCTAGACTAATGAAGCCTAACACTGCCTAATTATTTTCTAGTTTTTAGTATATTATATGTTTCATTAGAATATTTCTCCATAATAGAGCCATTGTTCTGTATTCTATCAGTCAAAAAATTTCATTTGATACCGATATTGAGTGGAGCGAATACATAGTGTGTTCATCAAGTCAAGTTCGTTCATTTGATACACATATCTCAATCAACCTTTTTTTTTGAGATGATATGGAATCAGCTATATTGTGGCGGCGGCCAAATTGGATTCTTCAAGATAAGCAGTTTTAAAAAGACAGCAGAGATAAAGGTATTTTATAAATTCGATCAGTTCCTATTGATCAAATTTCTATTAATGTGGGACAACCCTACATACATACATACATACATACGAACAGTTCAAGCGAAATAAAACCGTTTAATGAAGTAATTTGCTTTTTTGTGATTGCGGCCATCTTGAATATGAATTTTTCATCAACTATGATCTACTAAATTAAGCCCTTTCATTTGATACTCATTTTTCATAAATAACTGTGTTCTACTACTAGTCGAGACCTTCCATTTGATACCCATATTAACGGGGTTTTGACATATTTTCATCCCTACAAGTTTATTTTATTAGGCTCATTTTAGCAATTCAGCTGTAAACAGAGCCGAATTCATTCGTGTACTTTTTTTATCTTAAAATAACTTCTGTTGTATATTACACTGTTACCATTTTGAGGCGTAAGAGTATCGTTCGATAAGTATCTGTCGATAAACATTTGTTTTTTTTGACGTAGGATTACGTCTTTCGGGAACATATTGGGGCACAAATTGAAAAACGAATATCGATCGCATCGTGAAAGATGTCCAATTTCAAACGCTTATTGTTCAGTCATTTCATGACGGATTGATGAGATTTTTACATCAAAACATTGCGGCACTCTATAACAATTTTTCACCTTGAATAAAATAATATATATCATGTAATTAACTATCGAACAATTGAAAAATTTCAACCCCTATCCAAACGGTACTGATTGGTCGAAATTGACGTCATTTCTTTTTCGCCTGCCTCACTTCTTTCGTTCCCCGATAAGTCAAATATTTGCATGGCGAGCGAGTGGGGAGCGCCTATTTCTCACATACGAACTGATATAAAAGGACGGTAGCATTTTTGGATTTCTCATTCTCGTTCAACGCTCAGATCGGCAAACATCTGGGCTTCTAGTGTGCAGTGCTCTACAAATCAACCAACACCATACGGTGCGGCAAAGGAGAGGAAGCCATCGGCAACCAACATCGAATTAAATAAATTAAACAGCATCGAATTAAATCTAGTGTGCATTGCTGGTGCGCTCCTCTTCACATCAACAATTGGATGCGGCAAAGGAGGCAGAGGAGCGAAGTGCATTGCATCGTATCGTATCACACCCGCTATCCGTCGTAAAGCTACCGCTCCCAAAACTAAACTGCTACATCCGACTGAAACGCAGCAGATTCCGTACAACCCATTAAACCATTCTAGTTCTTCTCAGGACTATCAATTTGTTTTGAAACAAAAGAGTTTATTTTAATGTTTTCCACTTACCACAAAAACTATATAAAACTTTGATCAAAAATACTGCTATTTTGACGTAGGATTACGTCTTTCGGGAACATATTGGGGTACAAATTGAAAATCGAAAATTGAGTATATCGTGAAAATTGTCCAATTTCAAACGCTTATTGCTCAGTCATTCGATGATGGATTGATGAAATTTTTGCTTCAATCGATTTCGGCACTCCATAACAATTTTTCATATTGAAGAAAATAACATATGTCATGAAACTAACTATCGAACAATTGAAAAATCTCAACCCCTACCCTAACGGAAACACCAACTTCTGATTGGTCGAAATTGACGACACATGCGGCGGGTCCCTAACAGAGACATCAAAACCAAGCTGCCTAGGGGAAATCGGCATTGCAAATATATGCAAGTCGGGGGCACTTTTGTATTGCAAGTAGGGTGAGTGATACGATTAATTCTAGCAAATAAAATTTAAATTTGGAACTTTAATGTTGGTTGCTTCGTTCAATTTCATATCAATGACCGATCGTGTATTGTGAAAAATTTAGCACAAGTGTAAGTGTAGAGCAAGGGGACGAATTACCCGCAAAGGATGGAAAGGAGGGTATAAGGATATAGGGACAATCATACACGAGAACTTGATACATGAAAGATTTATTTCAATTTTCATAAATAAAAACCAAGGTGTGTTCCCGCTCGAGAACGGGTCGTTTGGTCTAAGCTGTCTGTTTTGTTGTGTTCATTCTCACCCAAAGAAAGTTTATACAATGAGAAAAATTGGAAAAGTGAAGGAATATTATAAAATATTAGAAAGTGATTTTCCATATGCTCTACATATAAGATTAGGTGTTGTTAGTCCAATTTAAATTCGCATCAACAGATAGCCTAACGGAATCCTACGTCAACTATGCGGTCGTGTCTCGGACACAACTCTCCTGTGACTTTTTATCTATAACACAGTAGCCGTTTAGGCGCAAGAGAATTCCTATTCTATCGATGCACAACACATGTCGCCTTTTTTCAGCGTAAGAATATTGCTATTGTTCGAATGTTCACAGTTCGGCTGTTCACAGCGGGACTGTTGATATGAGGCTTCCTTTGTTGCATTATTAATAGTGCCAATTACCGATGCAGCAGACCGAAAATGTGAGCGGTAAGGAACCTGGGATTACCGAAACATGATTGTTGCGTAGACATAGTAGCTAGAATAACACACTAAGATGGTCAGTTGACGGGGCCTGAGTTATGAGCTCATGATCATTCGCTTAGTAGCAGACACACAATCAATAAGGCTACGAAGACCCCATGGGGTTCAGACATAATATGTAGTCCGCCATTTTTTAGTGGCAACCATTTTGGATTTACATTTATCATAAATAACCGTATTCTACTAGTCAAGCCCTTTCATTTGATACCCATATTAATGAAGTTTAAAAAAATATGTAGTCCGCCATTTTGCAGTGGCAGCCATCTTGGATTTGCATTTTTCTTAAATAACCGTATTCTACTAGTCAAGCCCTTTCATTTGATACCCAATGTTGGAAGAATAGTCGCGGGCGTCGCCAGAATTAACCGAATTCATGAACTTTATTACTGAGAGTACATCGAGTTATAAATTCCTACAGGAATGATGGATACAATAATTATTTTAAATACATAATTTAGAATCCAATTCACTTACTTTTAGTAATTCAACTTCTCTTCCACATAATAATTCAAGGTTATGTCAATATTCCTAATTTGCCCTATATTGTAAGTTTGTAAATTGTATGTATAAGGAATTGTATAATAGGTTTAATGTTCGATTCTCACCGATGTGGTAAATTGTAGGTTTAGCGTAGTATAATAAGCGATAGATGTAGATAATTTCTTCTTAGTTCCTAGTTGTAGCTGTAACCTATTTTTAAGGACACTAGGTTTTAAGATAAATTGATTGCAAACTCAACGTATTTGTTA
Organism: Toxorhynchites rutilus septentrionalis; assembly: GCF_029784135.1. NCBI lineage: Eukaryota > Metazoa > Arthropoda > Insecta > Diptera > Culicidae > Toxorhynchites > Toxorhynchites rutilus. The sequence goes on along the minus strand of NC_073745.1, from coordinate 313,017,514 downwards.
CCTTTTTTATCCTAGTATTTATAAAAAATAATTTTAGGTAATTTAGGTATATAAACACTAGCACTAGTCTTTAGAAATTATTATCAGGCACAGGATCGTATAACTTAAGGATTTTTGCAAGTAATCTGTTCTTTTGTGCTCGTCGCAGATAAAGAAACGCTGATCATCGTCCACTGACAGATCACGATTGTTACGTGATGGTCAAGCAGACTGGACGATCGACGAACGACGATCGATAAGTAAGCAGTTACATTGCTACTGTGTACTGTACGATGGGATCGCCAAATCGACGGGCGTATTAACACTCCCCCCCGAATGCGCAGAGGGTTCTCCGGAGGCGTATTGGTTCCTAACGCCCACGTCGAGTACGGCGAGTTTAACCGCGGGACGTTCGTAGATGCCCTGATTAGTCTGTATGGTGGCACTCCTGACTTGCCCGTCCTGTCCTGCTCTGGTTGCGATGATTCGTCCCATAGGCCAACTATTGCGAGGGGCCTTGGGATCTGCGATGACTACCACATCATTCACTTGAATTGGTTTTACCTTCATGAACCACTTGGTGCGACGGGTGATTACAGGGAGATAGTCTCTTAACCATTGGCGCCAAAATTCATTGGCCATAACTTGTGATTGCCTCCAGGAATTCCGGAGCACGATGGGGTTATCGTTGTACTGTACCCATGGTTTTAGTCCATTTGATGACCCCAGCAAAAAGTGGTTTGGTGTCAGCACTGGAGATTCATCGTCGTCCATGGGGATGTCAGTAAGTGGTCGCGAGTTTATAATGTTCTCAATTTCTAGCAGTGTACTGTAAAGAACTTCATCCGTGGGAAGTTTCCTCCACTGCAGTTTATGAAGGTTGCATTTTACGCTGCCAATCAAGCGCTCCCACGCTCCGCCCATGTGTGGTGAAGCTGGCGGTATAAAGGTCCATTCCGTATTGGATGTTGTGAATTCCCGCATGAGCTGTTCTTGGTTGATGTCTTGCAGCACTTCTTTCAATTCTTTACTGGCGCCCTGGAAGTTGGTGCCACGGTCGCTAAAAATAACTGCAGGTGTCCCTCTCCTAGCCATTACGTTACGTATTGCTAGAATACACGAATCGGTTGTCAGTGTGTGAGCTAGTTCTAAATGGATAGCGCGAGTTGTGAGGCATGTTGCCAGCACTCCCCATCTTTTTTCTGAGCGTCGTCCAACGACGACGGTCATGGGACCGAAATAATCGATCCCCATGTACGTGAAGGGTCCTGTGAAAGCAGCTAGACGGTACGGTGGCAGGTCACTCATGGCGGGAGGTTGTGGAGACGCTTGGTCGTTCTTGCATTTTTGGCACTCCCTGCGTACCTTCCTGTATGTTCCCTTCAGTCTTGGAACGTGGAAACGTTGACGTATTTCATTGAGAATCGTCTCGTGATTCTGGTGGTTGAACCGCTTGTGAAAATCAAGAAGAATAAGCCGTGTGATTGGGTGCTCGCGTGGTAGAATGATTGGTTGAGCGGCATCTCGGGCGATAAACTGGCAAGCTCTTGTTCGACCTCGAACCCTTAGAACATCGTTCTCGTCGAGGAAGACACATTTGTGAAATAATGGACTGTTTCTCGGAATGGTTTTGTCTGGATTCTCTGCAAGCCGGTTTCTAGAGAGAATGGTGATTTCGTCAGCGTAGGTGTAGTTTTGTGCCATACGAAATAGGCAGCATTCGGAATCGCTTAGCTCTCGACGTTGCAGTGGTCCGTTGGTTACATTCTTTTTATATACGCAGGATTTCAGATTATTTATGTAGCGAAAAACATGAGCCGTGCAGCGAATTAGTTTCCGCCAGTCGGAAAAGCGATGGAGATCGATTACAGGTTCTACAATTTTAGTATGAAACAACAGATGAGGACGTAGTTCTTCAGTGGTTACTCCGATGCGACTATTAGACATAGGCCAATGTTCCGTAGATTTCCACAGGAATTCTGGCCCACGGAACCAACGGCTAGAAGCGGACAAGTCGGGGTTGGTCTTCCATTTCGTTCCTTCGTCCGCCACGTTTTGCTTGCTAGGTATCCAATTCCATTCGCGCACATCTGAGGATTCGAGGAGCTCGCTGACTCTGAAGGCCACAAACTGGCTATAACGACGATGGTCGGAATTCAGCCAGCAGAGTACATCCTTCGAATCCGTCCAAAAGTATCGTTGCCTTATCTTGATCGATAACGATTGCTTCACCGTTTCTGCTAGTCTGACTCCAATTATGGCGGCTTGAAGCTCTGAACGGGGAATGGACAGAAATTTGATAGGTGACACTCTCGTTTTCGATCCAACTAATGCACATTCGATAGTGGTGTCTTCCTGAAATCTCAGGTATACAACTGCAGCGAAGCCGGTTTCACTCGCATCAACAAAGGTATGTAGCTGGATGTCATTGTGCTTGGCTATAGAGGATTTTGTTCGATAGCAGCGAGGGATCTGAAGCGTCGTTATTCCGGGGAGAGACACACACCACGAAGACCACTTTTCGAAATGCGAGTCGTTGATCGAATCATCCCAGCCGATTGACGAGCGCCATATCTCTTGGAGAAGCGTCTTGAGGATCATCAGAAAATGTCCGATAAGCCCTAGCGGGTCAAAAACCATCATGAGAGTCCGCAAGACCTCTCGTTTGGTAGGTCGACGGGTACCGGACAAGAGCAGCGCATCTATACGATCGGAAATTTTAAACGTAATGTTATCTGTAGAAGTGTCCCACCACATGCCGAGGATTTTCTCAACTGAACCATCACCACTTAGCCTTTTGACTGCTGTGGGGGACTCGTCCAGCGCCTTCAGTACCGCGGGAGAATTGGAGGCCCAATTTCGGATGTCGAATCCCGCAGATGCATGAATTTTCCTTACCTCTCTCGTTAGCTTTATTGCTTCTTCCTCATGTTCGACGCTTAGAAGCATATCGTCGACGTAGTGGCGTTCCACGATTACTTCAACAGCTGTAGGATAGCTCTGTTCGAACTTCCTTGCATGGAGATTTTTTATGTACTGTGCAGTACTAGGCGAGCAACAGGCTCCAAACGTCATGACCTGTATGACGTACGTGTTCGGGTTGATTCCACTTTTTGTATAGAAGAATAACTGGTACGGTTGATCCTTCTTCCGAATTGATACTTGCTGATACATCTCCCGGATATCTCCGGATACTGCAATACGGCATTCGCGAAACTGTATCAGTACAGATAACAGCGACGTTAGAAGATCCGGACCCTTCAATAGCACGGAATTCAGAGAAACTCCGTAAGTTGTGGCGGCAGCATCCCACACGAGCCTTATTTTTCCGGGTTTGTTTGGGTTTACCACTGGAAACATCGGGAGATACCAGACATTAGGGTAGGCTTGAACCTCTTCGTCAGTTAGCTTGCGTATGTAACCCTTCTCGATGTGGTCTTCGATTTTCGCGTTCACTGCTTCAGCTAATGCTCGATCGTGCTTCATCCTCCGATCCAAACACTGCCACCTCTTCAGCGCCATCTCTTTGTTGTTCGGCAGACGCACATTGTCGTACTTAAACAGAAGTCCCGTTTCATACCTTCCATCTCGAAATATTGTTAGCGATTCCAGAAGCATCAGGGCACGCTGGTCGTCCTGAGACTGTAAGGGTCTTTCGGGCTTTGTAATTCCAATGCTCTCTAACGAAAAGAAGCTTTTAACTGTTCTATGGAGATCCTCATCATTGTATTGGTTGCATTGACAAATCTGCAAGGAGTGGTAGTTAACGGAATGTTCAGCAGCATCTTCTGACACGCAGCTTCCATAGACGGTCCACCCAAGACGCGTCTTGACGCCTATTGGTTCTTGTGATTGTCCCTCTTTACACTTCAGTGGATGTCCGAGATTGAGATTATCAAGACCTATCAATATACGAGAACAGGCGTTCTCGTACGATTGAATGGGAAGCCCGACAAGATGTTGGTACTTTTTCTGAATCTCAGAATAGAGTAGTGTTTGCGGTCTTATTTGTAGACTTTGTACGGTATGTACGGAACAAAGTTCGTACCTTTTTGCCTGACTGAAGCAACTTGAAATTTGCAGACTTACAATCTGTGACGATTTTTCTAAACGCTGCGTCTCTCCTGTCCATTTCAGGCATAAAGATTTCCTGGGGCCTTTCAGACCTAACTCTTCAGCCAAGCTTTGATCCATTAACGAGAGTTCCGAACCATCATCGATAAACGCGAAGGCTTGCACTGTTTTCGAGGGTCCATAGAGACGAACTGGGAGTATTCGGAACAAAACTTTCGATTGACCTTGGTGAATGTTACAACTCTGCTGAGATGTCCCTTCTGATAGCGTAGCAGTGATTGATCCATTTGACGAACTATTGCTCTGTTGTTTCTCACTGTGGAGAAGAGGGTGGTGTAAATAAGTACAACCACTTATTCCGCATGGCTTCTGTTGCCTGCATGATCCGTTGTGCTTCCGTAAGCACTTTCGGCAGAGTTTACACTCTCGCACTGCAGCCCATCTCGAGTCATAACTGAACTCGGCAAATCGTTTGCACTTTGGAACGCTCTGGCACCCGCCCTTACATATGGGACAATGCTTCTCAAACCCACTGAAAGAAGTTGGTTTCACTTTAGATGGTGACATGTACGATCTGTTATTTCCCGACTCGGTTTCTGAATGTATATTCAAAAATCCATCCTTCTTAATGGAACGAGGCTTTGGGTCGTTATTTATCGTAGCCATTACCGCACTGGCATCCTCTGCTGTTGAATACAGCCACGAGCTGAAGTCGAGCAAATTTGGATTGAGCTTATCCCTAGAGTGTTTGGCCCAATCAAGCTTCAACGTCGAAGGTAACCGTTCCACCAGTTCGTATCGTAAAGAAGCATTATAGACGAAATCGTGTACTTCACATGCTTGGATTGTTGCGACCAAGTTCTCCACGGTGAGCGCGAAGTTGACGACGGTCTCTAGCCTATCGATGTTTGGCGATGGTAACGATCGAACATTTTTTACAATTGCTTGTATAATCGCTTCCGGCCTGCCATATAACATTTTCAATGTTGACATAACTCCTGCGACGTTAAACGGATGAAGCAAGCGGCACTTGACTGCTTCTAGAGCTCTCCCTTTGAGGCACTTTCGGAGCCGCAACATATTTTCTTCGTTGGAGAACCCGCACATCTGGGTGGAGTTACTGAAGTTCGAGAAGAAGAGTGGCCAATCTTCGGGGTTGCCACTGAATTCCGGGAGATCTTTCGAAACCGCTTGTCGTGCGGCTAGCTGACTCCTGTTTAGAATGCATACAGTTTCATTTGCAACATGCGGCGCAGACGGCGGCATCGATACTTGCTGACTCGGACGCATCGGTGTTGATCTTTGTCCTGGAACGAACATGCGAGGGTCGATTAGCGAAGGAGGGTTAACACGATGAATACCAGGAACATCCGAAGATACTGGATGTTGTAGATTTGTGGGTTGCACGGTGCCTTGTTCAAGATTCGGAGCAGTTTGCTCTGTAGGTCCAGCCAGTTGGATTGGCAAAAGTTCTTCCATCTCTTCAGGCTCTAATCCGGTGTTCGCTTGGTTATCGCAACGCTCAGTATCGGCCACCCATTCCTCGATTTTAGATATTTTCTCCGCCTCGTTGACACTTATCTCCGTTGAAGTATCACTTCCGTACTCAAGAAGCACGTCGTATTTCTTCTTCAGGTACTTCTGTTCAAGTTTTTTCTCTTCTTCGATTTTCAGCAACTGCAGCTTCAATCTCCTCCTTGCCTCACTTTGTATACTCTTTACAACGCTCTTCGCCGTCTGCGACTGAGTAGGCAATGTTTGGTTTTGAGTAGGTACGGGGGCAGTCGTACGTTGTTGATTACTCACAGTAGGACAGTCGGTGCAGCTCCAGCTCACATTTTGAATGTCCTGCGTTACCTTCACGCACCGAAAATGAAACCAAGTATCACATTGGACCATTTCCATATCATTTGGCTCATCACACAAGGGACAGTCTGACTCCTGAATGACCGCTGCGCGGGTGGCGCCACTAGATTTATCGGTTCGCCTTTCTCCAGCCATACGCTTCTCAGGGGCTGCTCCAGTCCCGGCCTGATCGATACTAACTACTGTTACCTGGCCGCTAGTAGAGGGAACAGCAACGGTATTTGTTGAACAGGATGTAGCGTTCGTCGCGGGCTCTGCGACTTGCTGATTGCTCATCGTGACCGTTTTACTCGCCTTTTTCGCGGTTTCGGCTTTGGAATGCTTCGACGACATCTCTCGGCTCGGTTAAAAGAATTTATAAAATGTTGGAAGAATAGTCGCGGGCGTCGCCAGAATTAACCGAATTCATGAACTTTATTACTGAGAATACATCGAGTTATAAATTCCTACAGGAATGATGGATACAATAATTATTTTAAATACATAATTTAGAATCCAATTCACTTACTTTTAGTAATTCAACTTCTCTTCCACATAATAATTCAAGGTTATGTCAATATTCCTAATTTGCCCTATATTGTAAGTTTGTAAATTGTATGTATAAGGAATTGTATAATAGGTTTAATGTTCGATTCTCACCGATGTGGTAAATTGTAGGTTTAGCGTAGTATAATAAGCGATAGATGTAGATAATTTCTTCTTAGTTCCTAGTTGTAGCTGTAACCTATTTTTAAGGACACTAGGTTTTAAGATAAATTGATTGCAAACTCAACGTATTTGTTACCTTTTTTATCCTAGTATTTATAAAAAATAATTTTAGGTAATTTAGGTATATAAACACTAGCACTAGTCTCTAGAAATTATTATCAGGCACAGGATCGTATAACTTAAGGATTTTTGCAAGTAATCTGTTCTTTTGTGCTCGTCGCAGATAAAGAAACGCTGATCATCGTCCACTGACAGATCACGATTGTTACGTGATGGTCAAGCAGACTGGACGATCGACGAACGACGATCGATAAGTAAGCAGTTACATTGCTACTGTGTACTGTACGAGGGGATCGCCAAATCGACGGGCGTATTAACACCCAAATTGATGGGGTTTTGGAAAACCCATATTGAAGAGGTTTTGAGAAAATATGTGATCCGCCATTTTGTAGCGGCCACCATTTTGGATTTTCAAGATCATTAAATACGCAGTTTCATAATGACTACAGAGATAAAGGTGTGTTCCAAATTTCAGATCAATCGGTCAACAGGAAGGGGGTCAAATTTCTATTAATGTGGGTCAGCGCTACAGACAAACATGTTACAAACATACAAACATATAAACAGATTACAGGGCATGCTAAATAAAACCGTTTAAAAACTAGCCGACATGAAGTGTACTAGGTCATGAAGGCCGTATAAGGTGTTTCGGGGCTCAAGCAGCAAAAAATCCAGTTGGCGAAGCAATCGCTCAGGCGCGTAAATGTTGAGTTGCTGTAACAATTCAGGTGCTTTAACTGTTCCGTTTATTTTTTTTTGCGATAAACACAGCTTGAGCCATGCTTCGTCTCTGCTGCAATGTCTGCAGTCTAAGCAATTGGCATCGATCTTCGTATCGAGAAAGGTTTATCGGATCACGTCACAAAAGACGACGGAAGGCATAGGGTAAATGATCTTGGTTTGTCCAATTTGGGGTGTTTTTACGCAACTAGTAAATGAAAATCGATTTTTCTTCATGAAAATCACACATAATCGATACGAGTTTGGGTTTGTTGAAAAGCCCCAAGTCTCTAGTTGCTAATACTACCATAAGGTGTTGAAATTATTCAAATTTTTATGTTTTTTTACGATTTTCCTTAAAGAAGAATTATGATCTTGGTTTGACCACCTCTGATCATGGTTTGCCCAAAAAAATGATCATGGTTTGTCCGGTTTTAGAAATCTCCATTTTTGAATGAAAACATTCGAATTCACAATTAGATGTTGCATTTATCATTGCTTGAGTTTACTATCATCATATTGATTCATTCATAATTTAGGCTTTCTTCAGAATATTGCCTTTTCTTGGGCATTTTAGAAGTGTTCACCTCAACACAATCAACACAGTAAAACCATACTTCTGCTATGCGCGAAGCACACCATAAACAAACATAAACAAACTGCAGCGCGCCAAGCGGTTGCCATAGAAATCATGTGGACAAGACAACATTATTGAATTGGACAACTCATGATCAGAATTGTGTTCATCAAAATGCGTTAATTTAATTGTTTAGCTATGTAAATCCGATACAAATGGTGAGCAAGCATGATGTTTACAATATTAATAAGTGTTGTAATCCAGAAAAGGTCTGAATACGTGCCAAATAATCATCTGGTGATCGATTAAAAGTTAGCTCGAATGAGGGGCGCATTGACACAAATAGAAGGTGTATTTTATAATCCTTTAAAACATGTGATTTCGTAAAAATATACTATCAAACTACTATAAATCATGTAAAAGGCAATTTCATTTACATGTTTCGAAACATTCGAAGGCCTTATTTGACACAGGAGCGCTGAATTAGAGCATTCAAAAAAGTGGGCAAACCATGATCATATTTTCGACTGGACAAACCAAGATCATTTACCCTATCTCAAAAAAAAAAAATTCTATATCGATTCGATCCTAACGATCCACGTTGATTGATATGGGCACCATACTTGAGAATTAGATACGAAGATCGATCTCACCAGTATAGAGACCGGAAGCAAAATGGGTCATTAAATTTTCGGGATATTTTAAACATAAATCCCAGCTGCCGGTTGGCTTCACAAGCTTTAGGGATAGGATCATAAGTCTGTCCGTCAATTGTATGTTAGTATGTATGTCAGAGTATTCAAGCAAAAATAAAACAGGAAGTGGGTTATATCTATGGTATAACCGCAAGGGTGACGTAGGACTATCGTTGATTTAGAGATCATTTGTATGAAGTTGAATCTGAATTCATTCTGAATGAATGAATATTTGGAGAACTTCGAAAACGAGAGCGTTACGTTGGAGGCACAAGGTTTTATGCATCCACTATTGGATTGGATCCTACTGATGGGGAAGAATAATCTTCAGAAGCTATCCTGTTGATTGCGATTGATTGCAAAATCACAAAACCTAATGTATTTGGTCACAGTGTTACATGGATAGAAAACATTAAAATAAACTCTTTCATATGAATGTAATTTTAAATTCCCAGAGGAACTGGCAGATTATTTTCAGTAACGATTAGATATTTCCACATTTTCCTCGATACTGGAAGCCCACCAGTGGTTAATGCTAACTCGATAACCATCTGTTAATAGCACTTGATTGAAACATATTTAGTCACAGTGTTACATGGATAGAAAACATTCAAATAAACTCTTTCACATGAATGTATTTTTATATTCCTAGAGGAACTGGCAGATTATTTTCCGGATCTTTCTCGATCCAAACGGAAAGAATTCCGTGCGTGTATGTGTGTGTGTGTAGCGGCTGCTTCGAGATCTTCCCGGGGAACCGTTTGTAGCATCACTCTCCTCCTGATGGATTCCCTTCTGGCCTAAGGTGCACAAACAGGCTCTTGGTGACACCGTTCATCCGCGCTTTCATGATAAACATGATAAACGAAGAGCTTCACCACAACAGCGACAACATGCTCCAATCGCTGTTCAATTAGAACTGAGTGGATTTCCGAGCGGCGCTCGCTTATATACCGATTGGTGATTTCAATAGCCTATTTTGAAAGCAAATTTAAGACTATTGAAAAAAGTTTTTGGATCAGAAAGTAACAAGTATAGAACGCGTAGACATTTTATCTTTCGAATGAAGTGTTTATCATACCATTTCGTTCAGTTGTTTAGGAGCTATTAACACTCAAAATCTCGGTCTCCGGCGTAACGCTTTCGTTTTCGAAACTTTGATTTTACACCCCGGTATAGAAATGAAAGACGTAGTCCTACGTCAAAAAATGTTTCACATCGCATTTGAACAGAGCTAAATTATGTCAAACCGCACAAAGTTTAACTCTACAGACAGGCGGAAAAAAGGACTTTCAACAGTGAAAACCGTTCCACCACTAAAAATGATTTGTCAAGTCGCGCGAGAGAAAAACTTCCGAGCAAACGTTTTCGCTAAAGCACCACCGCACTCTGGTGAGACTCTAAATTCAGTAGCCATAAGCGAAAAAACCAACGAAAGAATGACAAAGAGTCAGCCCAGTTTCTAATTGCGAATGAAATAACCGCGAAAAGATAACGGACTGCTCTATTCAGGATGGCGTTCGCGAAGCACCGAATCATGTACCGGATTTTTTGTGTGTGTGTTTTATCGCAATTCATGACACTATTTTTCGTCTAGGAAGAGAACTTCCGAGGGGTCCGGTTTACCGTCAGAACTCAGTATATGAAAACAAACAAATTGGATCTCGTAGCATGCTCTGGCCCCCTTGGTTATCTCATATACAAATCGTCAATCACATATTAGCACTATGCAGAAAAAAAAATACACATTCGAAAGTGGAATCGAGTCTTCTCCCAGTAAGCGCCGTTTCTGGATCCGAGTTAGACCGAGTTTTCCCTGCATGCCAATCGAATCAAGATTTGGCTCCCAAAAACGCGCCATGTTTGACTGACGATTTCCAATCACTGGCAATAGCAAAGGGGGGAAAATACCTCGCTGACAGGATCTTTCGACGTTTCTCGCACGGCGCGCAGTGATTTCCCAGCAGGAACTGACAATTATGTCACAGTAGTGAAAGATGCCTTCGCCTAACAGGGAGAGAAAAAAAACGAACTCGCCTCCAAATCTCATCTTAAAGCGCCGCCGAGTATCAGCCAGCCCGAAGGGAAATGTCCCTATCATCAATTATGTGACAAATGCTGCCGCGCGAACGCAAATGGTGCACTGAAGCCCGACGGGAAGATAAGTACTGTCAATTATAGCCGACGGAAGCGGAGCGGGGGGATCAACAGAGGAAAAAAAGCGAACAGAAAAATGATGCTGTCACAATTGGTTTATCGCTTTTGCGAGAAATATATTTAAAGAAGGAAGAAAAATTGATGTACCGAATAAATTCATATTGCTTTCGCGGGACGTGTGCGTGGGTGGTGTGTATGGGTGAGTGCGCTCACCGGGAAGCGGTATTTACGTATAAATCGTTTGAGCCGGGCGTTCGGAATTGTTCGATGGCTGTCATTCTTTTGTACTGTCGTTGTGCGGTGGGAATGTAATTGAAGCTTTATGTGATCGGAGCCACATGACGTATCATTTGGGCCGTCAATTTAGACATTCTGTCATTCGCTTGTATGTATGAAGTGAAGTTCGTGGAAAAGGAACACATTTTAGAAACCAATAAACGCATTTATACTTTAAAATAATGAACGATGATTAAATTTTCCGTTTAGAATGAATATCATTTGATGAAGTATTCTGCAAAGTTTGTTGTGTATATTTTGAAAGAATTAAGTACTGGTCGGGTGAAGGTAAATACTACGAATTTAAATAGACAAAGAACATCAATCAATAATTTTTATTTAAAATTAAAAAAACTTAGAACTGTCTTCAGGGATGATAATCTGAGAAAAAGCATACACGCACTCACTAATTAGACGATAAAACAACTGTGCTTTATGGAGAAACAGAAAAAAAAAGTCAAAGAAGGGTTGTGTCCGAGACACGACCGCATAGTTGACGTAGGATTCCGTTAGGATATCTGTTGATTTTGGATATGTTTGAAGAATTACATCGTTAAATTCTTTGATAATGATTTGGTGGCCCTGAAAAGTTCCTTTGTGTTTGGTTGTTTATTCACTCCACCAGTGTTTACCGAGTGATTATGAAAAAAGTATGGTAAACAGTCGTTGGGTTGTGCGTATCAGATAGAAGATGCCGAAGTGGAATGAGATATGATGAAAACCGCCCTCTGTGACCCTAGACGAGATGCCTCCTGTATTATGTATGGATGAAATGAAGAAAAAAAAAAACTCACCAATGTAATATAAGATAATTACCAACACCGAACACAATTATCAATTTTTCTCATCAGTAAAAACATGTTTCTTTAATATAGAGAAAACATATTTGAAATGCAAAAGGTAATTTTGTTTTATATTTTTTTATATTCTGAGTGTTTATTCAACCCAATGCGAATTTTAATTGGACTAACAACACCTAATTCTATATGTAGAACATATGGGATATCACTTTTTCGAATATTTCTTCACTTTTCCAATTTTTTTCTCGTCGCATGAACTTTCATTGGGTGAAAACGAACACAAAACAGACACCTTAAACCGAACGACCCTTTCTCGAACCGGAACACACCTTGGTTTTTATTTATGAAAATTGAAATAATTTTTCTCATATACCGTTCTGAATCATATTTCGGACTCTTTGTTCTAATATCTTGAAATGCTTCATGCACTGAAGATATAACTATAAATTTAATATCACAATTGTTTCTTTAAAGTGATCTCTTGGTTTCACTATCACTTCATTTGAGAATAACATTTGAATTATCACATAGTAGGAAAAAATTCAACAGCACCACTCATAATCGTTTGTGTTCGACGTTTGTTTTGCGTGAGCATGTAGAATTTACCCGTTCATAAATATTTAAATTTCTCCCGTGTTTCATCAGTTCTCATCATCGTTAACAGTTTACTGTGATTGTTTGGTAAGTGTTTCGCTGTTGACGATAAAATATAATCAAGTGTAATGTAATTTTCGTCCATAAAATTACAAAATAAAGTGTCCGAAATTTAAATTCAATCTGTCCGAAGTTTGATTCTTATTTGCTTCATTTGAAAAGCATTTTATTCGATGATTTTATTATGTTTTTAATCAAATAGGTACCAAAGTAGACAGCTTGAAAGCATATTGAACTAATTTATTAAAAATGTCTACCAAATAATACCTGTGCATAAAGTTTAGATATGTTTTCTGCGTCATATGCCTTAAGTGTCCGAAATATGATTCGGAACGGTATCAAGTTACTAACTGCTAAATTTTGTGCTAAATTTTTCACAATACACGATTGGTGATTGATATGAAATTTCACGAAGCCACCAACATTAAAGTTCCAAATTTTGTTTGCTATAATTAATCGTATCACTCACCCTTTCTGCAATATAAAAATGCCCCCGACTTGCATATGTTTGCAATGCCGATTTCCCTTGGGCACCTTGGTTTTGATTTCACTATTAGGGAACATATTTCGGTGGGATCGAAAGCTCCCCCTACTTTCACGTATTTGTAATGTTGATTTCCCCCAGGTAGCTTGGTTGTGATGTCTCTGTTAGAGAACCGCCGCATGTGTCGTCAGTTTCGACCAATGAGAAGTGGATATTTCCGTTAGGATAGGGGTTGAGATTTTTCAATTGTAGTTAGTTTCATGAAATATATTATTTTATTCAATGTAAAAATTGTTATGCAGTGCCGAAATCGTTTGACACAAAAATTTCATCAATCCATCATGAAAAGACTGAGCAATAAGCGTTTGAAATTGGACAATTTTCACGATGTGCTCGATTTTCGATTTGTACCCCAACATGTTCCCGAATGACGTAATCCTCCGTCTAAAATGTGTTTGAATGATGTGTTTTGGTAGAAACATCAGGCAATATATATAAAAATTTATGTAATTGTTTTGAACAATCAAAATTCAAAATAAAAAAAATAAATACATTTAAATTTTGTCAATTTAAAACTGCCTTCGGGCCTGCTAGTTCGATGGGAGATTAATCTGCCTCCCTAAATAAATATTGCTCATGGCGTCGCTTGGTGCCGCCGAAAGCAGACTCGTTTGCTGAGGAGTGCTGAGCGACAATGAAAATGTCTTTCTAAAGATAAATGGATTCTGGACACAATGAATTTGCAGAGAATTGCGTTTTTATGTGGATTCATTTATCTTCACAAAGCTTTTCAGTTCTGAAATATTCTAATACTAATAAATTATCCATAAACTTTTCAGTTCACAACAAATTTATTCGATAAATCATTAATAATTACACAATATTGGCAAAAAAGATATGTTGGATAGCAAACCTATTTTTGGAAGGGTTCGACGCAGCAACAAGTTTCGGAACGATTGCCTCCACACCTTGGCGCCTCTAAATTGGTAGCTATTCATTCGTCATATGCAATTACATACCTCAAGCCTCTAACACTCTTGTCGATTAACCGCATCATCCATTCACCTTCTAAAAATAAAATATATCCCTCCCACGTTGCGTCGCTGGAGGAACAAAAGAAAACACCTCTCTGTTGCCACATCACGTCATAACATCAAAGTGTTAATTTGAGCTCAACCCCATTCAAACGAGGGTCGATTTGGTTCGGGCGGTCCAAAATTGACAGCCCCTCTGCCCAAAAAAAAAAGTAGTTTCTCACCTGAACCACTCAATTTCGAGCAATTTGAACACAATTAAATCTTCGACTGTGCCGCACACCGGTGATGGTATTTCGAATTGCACCCAACTGACGCGGGATTGCAGCATCGGTGAACTTGTGAACCTCTTCTCGAGTGGGTCTCTGTCTGTCGTTTATGATGTGGACCGTCGTGTTTTAGCGTATTGCCACGAAAATGAAGAAATCAGGAGATTGGAACATTTGAGATCTCCCCGATTGCCTAATGCAACAAGCTGCCTTTTAATTGGGGGCCAATTAAACCATTTCCAGACAAAAAATGTGGGTTAACTTTGTATCTGAAGAACAGCAGCTACTGACTATGACAATCTGATTGTTACGATTGTTAATGTCTCGACAGTTTAAATCCGAATGTTGTCCCGAATCATGAACAACCGTCTATGTGTATGCAATTATGACAATCGCGACTGCCTCATAGCGTGGTACCTTCTACTAGAAGATTGCGTAAGCCCAACTGGCATTTTCTTGTTATGACTTTTGATCACCGGCGTCTCCGAATGCCACCTTCATCATCGACATCATAATAATCATCATTATCATCAGTGCGCGAGTTGCGAGGTTGCATTTGCATACCCCATTCGCTCACTCACGCGAAGTCTCGACATTTGCCACAAGCCAAGTCACCGCCAAAAGTGGGACTCGAAGCGCATGAAAATGCGCGCTCTCGTATGCAAATCCGCACAATCCTGTCGCGGTTTTCCTCGCAAACATCGGTGACAGCCAGCGAAAAGTGAGTGAGAGAAAAAAAAAAGCCATGAAAAACCGCCACAGGTAACGTCGGCCTTCGGAATTTGCATTTTCATCGTGACACTTTGGCAAGGGAGTGGAACCAGAGAGGGTGGATGTTAACGTGTAATGTTATAACAGTTGCCCGATGTAAACTTTGGGCATAATTACTTGTTCTAATCGAATGTGGCGAAATAATGTATGAAAACTTATTTGTATAATCACTGTAACTAACTTCTATTTTTTATTCTCCTCTCTTTGCAGGTTCGTTATGACATTTACTGCCGAGACAACAATGTAACATATTTTATGGTATCAGAGCAAATCCTAAAGTTTCGTATGACATATGTATAAAACATAAAACCAAAATCAAATACACTTACGATTTTTAAAACACACTCTGCCTGCTGATGAATCAGCCGAATGATAATAAAACCGCACCACTAAACCGCTTTCGTTTGAATGCACAAATTCAGCGATCGTTATTTTATCGCAGCATTGTATCGAAACATATCGATTTCATTGGTTTTGCATATAAAAGAGATCGAGAAATAATTTAACGCGACTCCGACTCAGAGAATGGTTCGAAATGGCTGCTGGTCGCGCGGTTGGCTTATGTTGGCATAAAGCGATAAAACAGTATGTATTGCTTGCGCGAATGATATCACATGCTGCATATCTTATCTCTCTCTGTCTCTTGAATAAAAAGGGCAACCACTGACCATGTCGTGGCGCGAAATTAGCTCGCATAAGTGATGCTATTTTGATATGCAGCTCCAGTGAGGTAATACGAGCGCCGTTGGATAACATACTTCGGCTACAGCTGCTGATATCGCGCGCCGAAATGGGAGCAATTGTGATGCAATGCAATGGTGCAAGTGCACTGTGGTTTGACAAAGCCACGAACCTTTTCGATTTGCAAAAGATAAAAATAGTTCGCATTTATTACCATTCACATTTCAAGAACAAAAATTTAGAATTTCTTGTTACGAGTAATTTTTGTACAGGCTATTGAATGCATTTTCTAGTGTTGGGTTCCATGCTAGGAAAATTGTTCTTTTTTTTTTGTCTCTTTATATTACTTGTATACTGTTCCATGGAGTTTTTTGAAATTATTTTTTTAACTGTCGATAACTTGATTAGTATTTCTTGTGCAAGTCAGTTTCAGGACCAGGTGGATTACCACTCACGTTGTTAAACGGAACGAGAGTTTTGCTATTAGTATTATTCATAAATAAATTAAGATGTTCGAGTCGCTCGAATCGATGTTCAAGAAGATCAACATAAAAATCTCCACTTTTATTGGATTATGGTCATTTTACGATATAGATTGCCTTTATTTTATTTATTTAAGTTTAGCTGAGAGATTTTTGTCTTCATTCCCAATCTGTCCATTGACATTTTATCGAAGGCGCATTCGAATATAGCACCTAAGTAATTTTCAATTTTCCCTTCTCGTATCGCAAGAGATCATTTAAAAATTCGTGGAATGACGAATTTCACGCCAACTCGTCTTAGGAGTTTGCAGCACCATCTCAGGTAGTAGTGAAACGTTTTGGGTGCAAAGACATGGACCATTTAAGCAACTTTGCATACTTGAAATATTCGAAAAATAATAAGACTACTTTTTTGAAAAAGACCAATTTTTTTTATTTTCTACAAAACATTTTAGCTTAAAAACCTACAAATGATACCTACAAAATTCTTGTTAAAGGATGAACTAGAGAAAACTGTTTTCAATTTTCACAAAAAAATACCAAAATTTTTTTGGAATAAAATTTCGCTGAAAAAAGTTGTTTTAAAAATTAAAATTCATTTTTCTCGAAAACGTATTTTTTTCAAAATTCTCAATAAAATAAATGAATAACCCTTACAATTTGCAACAAGTGGTCCATACATCGGAAGATGGGCACTTTTACAGGGAAAATGTTTTTCTAACAACAACTTTTTCATGGGGGATCTCCGTAGCCACATTGGTTGCGCGTTCGCTTAGTAAGCGATCGATCGTGAGTTCAAAACCTCAGGGCCCTCATTGACCATCTTTGTGTTGTTACAGAATAGCTACGTCCACGCAACAATCATCAGCGATGGAGATCGATCCACGGTCGAAATAAGATCGATTCATCCATACAACTGCTCTGCTCTGCAAGACACATCGGGCTGCTGTTCTATAAATAACTCAACAATGATCAATCAACTGTCTCCGCTGTCCGGTGGTCCAACTGAATAATGGAAGAACAGAAAGAATACTCTTACGCCTAAATGGCTACTGTGTGAATGTACTATATGTAATGGTATAAAAGAAATACTGGCGAATGGCAACTGTGTAATGTGCTAATTATAGATATGATAACCATGTGACATGTACACGATTAAAATTCGGCTCTGTTTACAGCTAAAATGCTAATGAGCCTTAAATAAATAAATGGGATAAAAAAATAAAAATCTATTCATGTTTTCTTGGACAAAAATAAACTAATCCTAATTTTGTTTAAAGTCGAGATAACGATATAGATAACGATAACGATGATGTGTTCGACAAAGTTTTAGATCTTATTGAAACATGAACTTTTGTCGAAGACATCAACTTTCTATCTTTTATAGTTTTTGGAATATAAGTCATTTTTGTATGAAGACTCCTGAAAAAAGTAATGCTTTGCTCGTAACATTTTTGTGTGCAAATTCTTACGTTTGACATATTTTTGATATGTTTCTAAATAGAAAAAGTTAGCAGAGCATGTAAATTGCGATAATTTTTACATAAAAATGTCAAGAATTGCACATTCATAGTATTTTTTCATAGAAAAACATGAAAGAGTTGTTGTTCAAAAAACATTTTCCATGTAAATCTCATTTTCCGATGTATGGGTGACTTGTTGGAAATTCAAACGGATATTTATATCTATTTTTCCAGAATTTTAAAAATACATGTTTTCGAGAGAAAAGAATTTTAATTTTCAAAATTTTGTTTTTTCAATGAATTTTTTTTCCAAAATAAAATGATGGTACAGAATTTTCCATTTCGGGCTTCCGAAAGTATACAGCCCTGCGCTGACAACCGTTTGATATAGCTGTCAACCAAAGCGTCATATCGTTAGTTGAATGTCTGCCATTTTACAATATGGATCGTTTTAGCATCGCTTCTTCTTCTTCAATGGCACTAACGTTCCTAGAGGAACTTCACTGTCTCAACGTAGTATTACTTGCGTCATTTTTATTAGTACTTAGTTGAGATTTCTATGCCAAATAACACGCCTTGAATGCATTCTGAGTGGCAATCTCTAGAATACGCGTGATCACAGTGCAAGTCGGAGGAAATTTCTTTGACGAAAAATTCCCCCGACCAGAACGGGGATCGAACCCGAACACCCGGCATGTTAGTTATGACGCTAACCACTCGGCCACGGGAGCACTTTTAGCATCGCACAACGTGTTAATTTTGTTAAATTATACTATAAAAATGATGAAATACCGGCAAATGTTTTTCGAGCATCACGGACGGATTTTGGTCGTCATGGACGGCCTACAGAGCACACAATCGCTAATGTAGTGCGTAAATTCGAACAAACTGGATCCGTAGCGGATATTGTGAAACCTGTGCATGATCGTAATGTGCGTTCGGTCAAAAATATTGCTGCTGTTGCTGCCAGTGTGGAGGATGACCCGAATGCTTCGATTCCACGGCGGGCTCAGCAATTGGGCTTGTCAAACACATCATTGTGGCGAATTTTGCATTTGGACTTGCACCTACATCCATATAAAGTCCAACTGGTACAAAAAATAGAGCGTGGTGACCATGAAATGCGTCGGGCATACGTCGATTGGGTGAACGAACAACAACAGCAAAATGCTGAATTTTCACATCAAATTTTCTTCAGCGATGAGGCACATTTCGAGCTCGGTGGCTATGTGAACACCCAAAATTTCCATATATGGGGCTCAGAAAATCCACACGCGATTGTTGAGAGGCCATTGCATCCGCCAAAAGTCACTGTTTGGTGCGCATTATGGTCTGGTGGAGTCATCGGGCCGTATTTCTTTGAAAATGAGGATGGCGAGACGGTAACTGTGAATGGTTAGCGCTATGGACGCATGTTAACCGATTTTTTTTGCCACGAATTGAAGATATGGATACGGATAACATGTGGTTTCAGCAGGACGGCGCCACGTGCCACACAACACGACCGAACATGACCATTTCGAGTTTTGTTGATGCCAATTGGCCGTCCAGATCATGCGATTTGAACCCGCTAAACTTTTTTTTGTGGGGTTATGCGAAAGACCGTGTCTATGCCAACTCTCCGCAAACTCTTGAACATTTGAAAGACAACATTCGTGAAGTTATGACCGAGATACCGCCCCATATGTGCCGAAAAGTCATCGAAAATTACCTGTTTCGGATCAAGGTGTGCGAGGAAGCCCTAGGTGGACATTTGAATGATGTTGCATTTCACACATAATTGCATAAACCAAACTTTAATTTGGAATAAAAGTTTCATCGAAATTCGAATTCTAAGTGTGTTTTATTTCAATTTACTTTAGGAATTTAAAGTTGGAAAAACCTGTATTTAATGAAAACCTTAATAATTTCCCACATTCCGTTCCTTGACTAAAATTTTACAGGTCTGATAGATTTTTTGTAAGTTTTTTTTTAATTTTTTTTTAAACAATCTTAATTTAAAAGCTATAAGATCTACAAAAAGTTGGTCAGAGAATGAAATCTAGAAAATTGTTTAGGTTTTCATTAAAAAGTATTAAAAAAATTGGAAAAAAAATTCATTGAAATTTTTTTTAAGTAAAATGCATTTTTCTCGAAAAATGTGTTTTTAAAATTCTGAAAA
Source organism: Toxorhynchites rutilus septentrionalis (assembly GCF_029784135.1). NCBI lineage: Eukaryota > Metazoa > Arthropoda > Insecta > Diptera > Culicidae > Toxorhynchites > Toxorhynchites rutilus. The sequence goes on along the minus strand of NC_073745.1, from coordinate 312,997,603 downwards.
ATATAAATATAAATAGCCCGAAGAATTTTCAACAAGTCACTTATACATCATAAGATGGGCACATTTACATGGAAAAAGTTTTTCGAACAACAACTTTTCCATGTTTTTCTATGAAAGAATACTATTTATGATCAATTCATGACATTTTTATGTATAACTTATCGCAATTCACATGCTCTGTTACCTTTTTTCTTTTTAGTAACATATCAAGAATATGTCAAACGTGAGAATTTGCACACAAAAACGTTACGAGCAAAACATTACTTTTTTTCAGGAGTTTTTCATACAAAAATGACTTATATTCCAAAAACTATTAAAGATAGAAAGTTAATGTCTTCGACAAAAGTTCATGTTTCAATAAGATCTAAAACTTTGTCGAATACATTATATCGCTATCTTGACTTTGCACAAATTTAAGATTAGTTGTTGTTCCATCTCAATAAATTAAATGAAATAAAATTCCTTATTGTAACATTCACAGTACATAGGACAGCTCACACATATAATTTATATTTGTAACACCCACAGTACACATTTTACACAACCCTATTACCATACACAACTAGGATAACTTAACGAAAATATCACAGTTGATCACAACAAAAACACAACACATTAAAATCGCCAATCGAATTACAGAAGAATTAAAAACAATTGTAACAATGAACTCACAAGGGGGTCTCCGTAGCCACATTGGTTGCGCGTTCGCTTAGTAAGCGATCGATCGTGAGTTCAAAACTCAGGGCCCTCATTGACCATCTTTGTGTTGTTACAGAATAGCTACGTCCACGCAACAATCATCAGCGATGGTGATCGATCCACGGTCGAAATAAGATCGATTCATCCATACAACTGCTCTGCTCTGCAAGACACATCGGGCTGCTGTTCTATAAATAACTCAACAATGATCAATCAACTGTCTCCGCTGTCCGGTCTAACTGGATAATGGAAGAAAAGAACGAAAACTCTTACGCCTATATGGCAACTGTGTAAATGTGTACCATATAAAGTCTTGTCCAGTTAGAATCCGTACGGAAGAAATCATTTATATCTCGGAGATAGAATGACATACAAAAAAGAGTGATCAACCAAAAGAAAGATATATTCTTGCACTTTTACAAAAAAATGTCCTTAAAATTATTTTTCTTCATTTCTGATGAAACTTCTCACTTTTCTGGTGATTCCTCCCATCAAACGTTGCACAGCGGCAGTGTCGACCTCTGTGGCCAGTTTTTTCCAGAATCTGGTCATCCCTGCAGCGTCCCGAGCCATTTTCCGGTCTTCTTTAGCTTCCGCTTCATAATCGCCCAATATTTTTCAATTGGGCGGAATTGGGGGCAGTTTGGTGGGTTGAACTCCTTCTCGATAAAATCCACCCCGTTGTCGCGGTACCACTGGAGAACCTCCCGGCTATAGTGGCAACTCGCTAAGTCAGGCCGAAACTTAACGGGACCATTGTGTGCCTTTATGAAAGGCAACACACGCTCCTTCAGGCACTCTTCCTTGTACAATTTCGAATCCATGGTCTTTGTAGTGATGAAAACCGGCGTCTTCGCACCACAGGTGCATATACCCTGCCAGATCATCATCTTCTTGGCAAATTTGTCCATGAACATGAACTTGAATTTGGCGGGGACATCGCCTCGTGCCGTGGAAAGATAAAATTTTTGTCCCGGAAGTTGGCCGAAGTCCATTTTTACATAAGTTTCGTCATCCTGGAGCAGGCATCCATGGTACTTCGTTAGTACCTGATAATACAACTTACGAGCGCGAGTTTTCGTCACTAGACTCTGCTTCATCGTCCTATTTGGTTGCTTGATTGCTTTGTAGGAATGAAGTCCAGCTCGGTGAATGATTCGTCGAACGGTACTACGAGCGGCACCGTATTTCTGAGCGATATCATGTTCGGACAGTCCAGGGTTTGCTCTGACGGTTCTCAACACCTTCCAATTCAGCTGACGATCGTAGGTTCCGCTTCGACGCTTCTTTTGAACCGCCCGGTCCACGCTGTTCCGCTCGCGGAATCGTCTGAGCACATCACATACGGTAGTTTTAGCGATATCCAACTGTTTCGCGATCTTCGCACCCGACCACGTTGGATTGTCAACGTGGGTGTGCAAGATTAATTTTCTTCTTCTGTCTTCCATGTGGAATAACTCCGGACTTACGGCACGAAAAAATTTGAAACTTTTACCACCAGAAGAGGAAACATTTGTAAACAAACCGCTGTAAAAACTTTCTTGCAGCGGCCACTGACTGTGCCGCTGTAAAATGTGCAACGCGTACGGATTCTAACTGGACAAGACTTTACAATGGTATAGAAGGGAATACTCTAACGCCGAAAACATGGCATGGCAAAACATGCTAATTATAGATATGATAAACATGTGACATGTACACGATTGAAATTCGGCTCTGTTACAGCTAAAATGCTAATGAGCCTAAAATAAACAAAAAAAAAATGAACTCACACTACGAATTTTTACAATTTAAAACAATGAACTGTACATAGAGAAGAATAGATGAATATAAGCAGTTTTCTTCAACTGGGGAACCCAGTTTTTCCTGCCATTATCGGAATAAAGTTCTCAGAAAACGAACGTGCTGTTATTCACTCTGCACAAAATCATCCTTGGACAGACTCTACCATTGGGACCCGATCACGGGACACGAACAACGCTACTACGAGCGTACATGGTCCTTCGAGCCGGATGTTCGAACAACGGATAACGAGCTGCATGTACTGGAAGAGGATAATTCGACGCCATACCTCCTTCGCATCGTGCAGTGCATTTTGAGTCTCGTTCCAACTGATATATTTCGAAGAACATTTTCTGAAAAAATTCGGACCTGATTAAAACAAGCGACTGCGAGTGGAAAGATAAATTCGACTTGACATCTAACGAGGACTTGACTCAACAGACTCGACTTAAAGGATTTGACTCAAAGAACTTTATTTAACGGACTTGACTTAGAGGACTTGATTCAAAGGACTTGACTCAAAACTTGGCACAATTCGACAATCTACGACAAGTCAAGGTCACGTAAGCTGATTTGTTTTTTTCTTAAGCAATATTGAACTACATAAAGAGCATATACTGGCTCATTGTAGTGGCATTGTTGTTATTGTTTCAATAGATAACGCCATATTATCGCCAGGGCGATTTAGAAGTGGTTTTGTGAAATTTTCGTGTTGCTTGAGCGGTTACAACAACTAGCGTTACAATATCGGTTAGCTTCTCCATAAAAAAGAACACCGATCATATTGAGTTCAGGTTGTACAATGCCACCAAAGGAATCAGAAATTAAAAGGTGTTTAGCGAGTTATCGACAATCGTGCGATTTCATTGCAAGATTGAAGGAATTTAAGGATGCTTTCGATCCGAATACACAAACCGCGCAAGCACAGGCAAGAATACCGGCACTTGAGAGCACGTACGAGAGATTTCGGGAATGTTCGTGTGAACTGGAAGTACTTTCCGATGGCAAGGAATTTCAAGGGGTTGATCTTCACGAGGATATGAGTAACTTCGAAGAAGATTATTTGAATCACTTTTCAAGACGGACCGATTGAAAAAGGAGTTGTCCTAACCAACCTGGAGGGCGAGTATGAAAACAATCTAGGAATTTTGCAGAAATTGGGAGAAACCACGAAAGGTTGGAGTTCATTGCTAGTCTACATGATAACATTACGGTTAGAACAAACAACTCTCCGGGGCTGGCAGCGAACAGCAGACAAAAAGAGAATTCCAACATATGACGAACTGATCCAGTTTCTCCGCGATTATATCGCGATTATCCGTTCCACAGGACATTAATACTACGACTTCATATCCTTCGAAAGAACAGTGTCTAGCTTGTGGCAGAGGACATCGACTGTACTATTGCGAATGTTTCAAACACATGCCATTGTCACAACGAATTTCAATAGTATCAAAAGCAGGACTCTGTAATAATTGCTTATTCGGCAAACATTCCCCTACTAGCTGTAAATATGGTTCTTGTCGGGAATGTGGAGCTAACGCTTCTGCATAATTCTGCACAGAATTCGCCATCCACTAGCTACAATAGGAGACAACAAACCAACGACTCAACTGTTTCACATATAACTCAAAGCAATTCACTTCTACTTTCCGCCAACAAATGCAATTCTCAGTCCAATGAATCCCTCTCGAATTTCAAAGCCAGTGACAGTCACATTGTGTCTCGATTTGATCACTCCCCTCCAAGTCAAGTCTTCCTTGCGACCGCTGTCGTTAAAGTTCTTGGTTCTGATGGAAATTCATTCCTTGCTCGAGCCCTACTCGACAATGCCTCTCAGCCAAATTTGATGACTGAACGATTTCGAAGAAGTACGGAAATTGCCGGCGTAGGTGGTTACATCGCTGCAGTATCAAATTACTCAGCGGTTGCAACAGTAGCATCTAGATTCAACAACTATCGCGTTCCTCTTGAATTCATCGTGATGGAAAAGGTTACGAACGACCTGCCTACCTGTACTGTCCACACCAGCGATTGGGTTATCCCAGAGAACATTCGTCTCGCTGACCCATCGTTTGCTATAAAGGGTCCAATAGATATAGTCATCGGAGCTCAAGTATTTTTTGACTTTATTCGAAACGGTCACTTTAAGATTGCACATGACAAACCTGTTCTTCAAAATTCTGTTCTCGGATGGCTAGTGTCTGGGTTACATCTTCGTCGCAATCCTGTACAAAATCATTACTCTTGTCAAGTATCAATGTACCAGGACTTAGAACAACGTGTGAACAAATTTTGGGAACTGGAATCTTGCTCTTCAAACGTTGCCTGGTCGGTTGAAGAAAAGCGTTGTGAAGACAATTTCATCGCCAACACACGCAGAGATTCATCCGGTCGTTATATAGGGCCTGATTCTCGAATACACTTCACGGTGGAAACGAAATAAACGGCACGCCATTGAACTACGTTTTACGAGTTAGGGAAGTGTCGAAGATAATAATGAGTTTTCAGGCAGAATGAGCACTTTTCAAATAAAAAATCATTAATGAAAATTAACTTCTCCGCATCAAACCGGTATGCAATGTGAGTGGAAAACTTTATTCTCTTCATGTGATATAATAATCTCATACAAAAATTTTATCTGAAGATAATTTTATATTATAATGATAAGTTTAGTGGGAAACTAATCTCGTATCCAGATGTTGACACCGTTGTCATCGCAGATACGTTTCATTCCGTTTCCACCGTGAAGTGTATTCGAAGTGTATTCGAGAGTCAGGCCCATAGTCTCGCTGCCGAAGAAAAAAGAACTGATGCAACACGTCGATTCGAATCAAATCCAGAACTTCCACACCAATATACACAATTTATGAAGGAATACTTACGACACCAATATACCTTGGACAGACTCTACCATTGGGACCCGATCACGGGACACGGACAACGCTACTACGTGCGTACATGGCCCTTCGAGCCGTACATGAAAAAGAACATGTACGAGAAAACATAGTAAAACTTTTGACGTGGGACTACGTCTAACCGGAGTATATGGGGGGTAAAATGAAAACCTCAACATAGAACATTCAGGAAAAAATGAAAGATTCCGAATGCTTACAACTCGAACATTTCTTACTGGATCGGAAAGATGTTTGCACCAATTGATACGAAAAATTTCTACGCTTCCATCGCATTTAAAAAAAGGTTATTTTTCATTAGATAAACAATTGAATAACTGTAAAATATTAAGCATTATCTAAACACCATAACTACCTCGTTTTGATTGGCCCTATTTACGGTTTCCCCAACACAGCCATCAAAACCAAGCAGCCTTGGGGAAATCGGCATCACAAACACATAAAAGTATGGGGACTTTTGTTCGCACCGAAATGTGTTCCCTAACACAGACTTCAAAACCAAGCAGCGTTAGAGAAATCGGCATTGCAATTACATGAAAGTCGGAGGTATTTTTGTTCTGACTGAAATGTGTTTCCCTAACCACAGAGCGTGGGGAAATTGGCATTGCAAATTCATGCAAGTCGGGGGCATTTTTGTTCTGACTGAAATGTGTTTCTCTAATGCAGACTTCAAATCCATGGAGCGTGGGGAAAATTGCATTTCAAATTCATGCAGGTCGGGGGTATTTTTGTTCCGACTGAAATGTGTCCCCCTAACACAGACTTTAAATCCAAAGAGCCTGGGGAAATTGGCATTGCTGCTTCATGCAGGTCAGGGGTATTTTTGTTCCGACTGAAATGTGTTTACCTAATAAAGACTTCTGAACCAAAGTGTCTGGGGAAATCGGCATTGCAAATACATGCAAATCGGGATCATTTTTGTTCTGGCTGAAATGTGTTTGCCTAACACAGACATCAAAACCAAGATGTCATCATACTAAATGTAAAAGGACTGTCATTAAATTTTCTTGTAACGAAGAACATAATCTCTATTGCATGAATTGATATTACATGGCATTATAAAATCTTTTTACTCACAAAGTAAATATATCGAATTCAATTGAGTTCGGAAACTGTTTCATTCAATCAAAATCAATACAAACAAATGATTACTAAGTTAAGGTAGTCCCACGTCAACCTTGCGGTTGTATCATAGATATAACTTACCCATTTTTTTCCTCTAAAAGTGCCCATCTTTCGACCACTTGTTGGAAATTGCAGGGGCTATTCATATATGTTTATATATTTTTGGGAATTTTGAAAAAAATACGTTTTTGACAAAAATGAATTTTAATTTTTTAAATCATTTTTTTCCAAAAAAATTTTAACCTTTTTGATTTTTTGTAAAAATTTCCTTCATTTTATCCTTTGACAAGAATCATAGTTTTTAAGTTATAAATTTTTGTAAAAAATTTGGCTTTTTTCGAAAAGTAGTATAATTCTTTTTCGAATATTTCAAGTATGCAAAGTTGCTTAAACGACCAATGTCTTAACACCCACAAACATTCACTGCTATCTGAGATGGTGCTGCCAACTTCTAAGACGAGAAGGCATGACATTTGTCGGTTCAGGTAATTAATTCCTAGTGTCCATTTTGTGTGTATCAGACTCCTCTCCCAGATCTCACGTGTACTGAAAGCAATATAATTTTCTAAGTTAATATGCAATTTCTTCAATTTAGTGTTCCATAAATCAGTTGTAGATAGTTGGAGAAGCAAAATCCGCACATTCAACTCATGGTAGTTCAGCTTTGCAATTTACCCCGCTATACGGGGAAAGTTGTAATAATGCATATGAAAACTAAAAGTTTTGAATATTGATATTTGTTGGAACATTCCTTGTGAATCTTTATTTTTTATAGAAAGTCTTCTGTCATACCTTGTATATGCTGCAAACAGATTTGAATTTAGTGATTTAGTGATTTTTTAAGATAACTTTAAGGTGGAACTCCGAAAACCCGTTTAAACTTGCCCGTCGTACATTACATAAACTGTCTGAATCGAGTACTGAGACTGTAAATTGAAAAAAAATTAACACACAACGGATAAAAAGCATTGGAGTTTCCTTTTATCCAACTGGCTTGGTGTCATAGAGTACATTCGGAAAATGAAAACCATACATATTTTGAAAAACTTATTATTCCTGGCAGAAAACTGCGAATAATTCATAAATAGAATCTTTTTTTTTTAAATTGGAATTCTTTACAATTAAACTAGTTTTCTCGAAAAAACATGCGTTTATGAAGTTTATCATTAGAGCTCAATAATACCACGCTATAGAGGCGACCCTTCTGGCCTTCGGGCGGAGAGTATCATACTAACATTCCTTCCCTTCCTCTGGTGACTGTAAGGACGTGGCCGGCGTCGTTATTGCCCATTTAAAGCTCGAATATCCGAAAATTGCACAACGAGAATGATTTGATAGTCTCAAGCGTCATTCTTTGTGTTCTTTGTGCAATTTGGTTGGTTCAGGTCAATCACGAAGAGCAACTACGAATTGTACAGTCCACTCAAGCTCAAGCTTTATCAGTAGAGCTCCATTATTCAAAATAGATCCATATTATGTCATCGAAATACGTTAATTTTTGATAATGCACTAAAAGTTGATAGATTTTTTAGTATTTCTTCAATGACATATAAATTTCAAAAATAATTTCCTTGTAATTTATTTCACAAAGCATTATCAGCTCCTTACAACTTATTCTCAGTTTTTTTTATGTGTAACTAGCTAACCCGGCGAACTTCGTCCAACAATTGATATTTTTAATTAAATAATTTCGAACACTCAAGTTCCCACAGAAATTATTTTTCTGCACGTCATATATACCGTTCTGAATGATATTTCGGACAACATCATATTTCGGACACTTTGTTCTAATATCTTGAAATACTTAATGCACTGATGATATAACTATAAAATAAATATCACAATTGCTTCTTTAGAGTAATCCCTTGGTTTCACTATCATTTCATATGAGAACTAAATTTGAATTATAACATAATCGGCAAAAATCTATCAACACTACTCAGTATCGTTTGTGTTTGACGTTTGCTTAGCGTGAGCACGTAGAATCTACCCGTTCATCAATATTTAAATTTTTCTAGAGTTTCATCAGTTCTCATCATCGTTAACAGTTTACTGTGATTGCTTGGTAAGTGTTTCGCAGTTGACTATAACATATAATAAAGATGGGGGTCTCCGTAGCCACATTGGTTGCGCGTTCGCTTAGTAAGCGATCGATCGTGAGTTCAAAACTCAGGACCCTCATTGACCATCTTTGTGTTGTTACAGAATAGCTACGTCCACGCAACAATCATCTGCTCTGCAAGACACATCGGGCTGCTGTTCTATAAATAACTCAACAATGATCAATCAACTGTCTCCGCTGTTCGGTGGTCCCACTGGATAATAGAAGAACAGAAAGAATACTCTTACGCCTAAATGGCTACTGTGTGAATGTACCATATGTAATGGTATAAAAGAAATACTGGCGAATGGCAACTGTGTAATGTGCTAATTATAGATATATGATAACCATGTGACATGTACACGATTAAAAAAATCGGCTCAGTTACAGCTAAAATGCTAATGAGCCTTAAATAAATAATTGGGATAAAAAAAAACATATAATCAAGTGTAATGTAATTTTCGTCCAAAAAATTACAAAATAAAGTGTTCGAAATTTGAATTCAATCTGTCCGAAATTTGATTTAGTGTCCAAAGTTTGATTCTTATTCGCTTCATTTGAAAAGCATTTTATTCGATGATTTTTTTTATGTTTTCAACCAAATAGGTACCAAAGTAGAAAGCTTCAAAGCATATTGAACTAATTTATTAATAATATCATAATATAGCATAAGGTTTAGACCTGTTTTCTGCATCATATGCCTTAAGCGTCCGAAATATGATTCAGAACGGTATTCGTGGTATATAATTCAATTTTAGACATAAAAACCTGATGCAGACTATGACGCATCGAACCTGAAACTGACTGTTGAGATCCGTTACAACGTTCTTGTGTTAAATCGTGAGGAACGAACACCAAATCATTTTTATTTATGTAGATATACAAAATTTGCTAAAAAATTACATTTCGATTTTCCATCTTTCCGAATGGTTTTCATAATTTTTTTGACATATAAACCTGATGCGGACAAAGACGCATCTATCCTGATAGTGACTGTTAAATCCGGTGTTCCGTTCCTGAGTTGAATCGTGAGGAACGGACCCCGAATCAATCTTATTTATATAGATAAAAGTTTTTCGGGCCATGATGTTTAATTGAAGTGAAGCAGTTAATTTGAAAAATATTCTCTAATTAGAACATCGTTTACAACTGTGTAAAATAGTTGGCCTCCTATATAGGCAAGGTATATTTGGGGTTCGTCCAAACCAAGTATGGTCGAGCCTGATCGGTGTACCATTTCCGCGCTGAACTACGCTCGCTCATGACGTGAGTGAACGGCAAGTACTCAATATCTGAAATTCCTCCCGGAATTCCTAATCAGTACTGATACTGCCGTCCGCTCGATCCCGAATACTATCCGGCTAGTGAGAGGCTGCAACCGTGCCATACAATATTACAATCGCATATTTGTAATTTACATATTTGCCAAATCGCACAGTTCCTGATGCAATTGCACACACACAGTCTCCCGCATCCCATGAATTTGAATGCATTCACCGCGTGGGTGAAACCGAGACTGGCTGTTGTCCGTGGATGACTTTCTCGTTTCGTCGACGGCAATAATTTATCACCATTCATGTCAGAGGAAAATATATGTGTATGTGCGAGCATAATTGCAAGAAATCAACCTATTTGGCTTGCCAAGGTATGGCGTCTTTTGAATACGCTACCGGTAATAACGTCACGACAGGAAGCACTGCGACAGGTACTATGTGGGAAAACAGTCCCATCGTTGCAGAGTAGTAGCTTAGCAAAAGAGATCTCAGCTGTACCACAACCGAATCGGAACTGGGACCCTGAGACGATAGCAATCGTCCTCTCTATAAACGCTAAGTTACCAGGTTGACAGTTCCTCCTGCCACCTTTAGTGAGCAGAAAGGAGCTCTCAGTCTTCTCGGAATGTGAAAATCATTTATAAATTTCATTCAATAAAAGTATTTTTGCAAGCGTATATATTTTTGCCTTCCGTAGGATACATTTGCGTCGTCAGACGATGAATGGCATATCATTGAATGCATTTATTTCAAAGAAAATGCATTCAATGAGTAATCGGCTCTGCGAAAGATAGTGTTCGCTATACAATCGGACCAACATAAAACACTGAATGCAGCATGAATTCCATAGAGAGATTCATATTTTTATTGGTTCGCCATCCATTTACGGCCGACCCATTTCTGCTGACTTCGAGCACACGCGATGATAGCGCACAAAGTTGAGTCAACAGCGGCCCAAAAATGTATCACACAGTTGCATAAGATACACCATTATTGATGCGTGGAATAAATGCAAAATTCGCGCAATATTCGCACCACATAAATGTCAGCTCGATCGGTGATCGGCGGTGAACCGGCGCTGAGCCGTGCAAAACTCGCGATTCACACACACACACGTAAAATGTATCGCAAATATTGGAGAAATCTGTCACCTTGTTAGTCGTGTGCAAGCGATGTGCGCTGCGGACCGAAAAATTAATGAGCTGTCGAATCGTAACAAGTGAACAAGTGTACCAGCAGCACCAGGAACAGCAGTAACGGCCCTAGATCCTGGGAACCATACCGAGAATTTGGACCTGGGCCTGGAAAATACAACCCGATGAGACGCGAATAAATTTGCGCCACATCATCAGCCTTTGGACGAAATGTCAACATGCCAAATGCGAATTGATGATTTACACAAGGCTTGCGATTCGACGGGTTCACATGGCATGATGATATGTTCAGTCCTGATGCAGAGCGGAAAAATGTGCAACTGTTTGAGTTGATAAATGTTTTCGATTTCAGAAGCGCCAAGCTAGCACCGTTGGGTGTGATGCGATATGAATGGAATTTATGGAAGTATGACTGTTATGATGGAGTCAATTTATTCGCACTTCGATTTTTTTCTCGGAATGTAAAGCCAGGGGGATCGACAAAGGCTGGCAATCAGAAGTAGTCTAACTTGGTGCTTCGTTGAACTGTAATACATATCAACTAAGAACAGATTCTCAACAATACCGAACCAATGTCGAAAAAAGATGAGCAAGTTCTAATATAATTTATAGAAATTTCAACTATTTACCGTCGTGTGTCAAACCTGGTCAGAACTATGTTAATCTTATACTTTATTCAACAATGTATCAGTTTACAATACTTCTAAACGAATTTGATTGTCTAGTGAACCTGTTTACGAGTCAAAATTGTGCTAAATCAGCATAAACAAAAGTTTGCTAAAATGCTTGCGGAAAATTTAAATGGATAACTCTTCATATATTGCGCACTGATGTAAAAAGCAAAGGTTGTTTTGTAGGCTGAAACAGACAAAGACAATATAATTGTTTTGACGTAGAACTACGTCTTTCAGGAAGGGTGCCAAATCAAAAAAAAAACAGGTAACGTTGCTGTGAAATAAAGTTAACGTTAATAATTATTTTCACAGCGAACAAACTCTGATGATTTGCACACTGAAATCTGAAATTCTCTAAAATTCGTTTGATATACTATACAGTACAATCCACTAATGCCTAAACAGTTTCAATTAATGAAAACTGGAAGCATTCTTTTTTTTTTATTATTATCTGTATTATAATACATATTTTCAGCACTTTTGGCTGGTTCGTCACTTTTACTTCCATTTTTGGAAGAATGTCGGGAGTGAGTTACCAGATCGCCTCCACGGAAGCATTCCCATTTTCCCATACTTTTGTTCTGCCGATTTGTGTGCATTCCCAAACAGAGCTGTCAATAACGAGCAACTGAATACATTCGTTTCTGCCCGTTTTCAACATATCTGGTTTAAATAAGCCATCCGCGATTTGAAGTCACACCACTTCTCGTTTGGTGTTCATCGAAACAACATGGTTGCCGCAGAGCGTCGAGCGGGAGAGGATCGTTTTCTTGTCGGGTAAAGGAGGAGTATGGAATAGAGTTTCTTTCCACAAGGGGCACTTCTCAGGGCTAGAGGCGGAAACCAAAAATACAATAGAATGAAAACACAGATACGAGTGAGCTAGCATAACACACACATACACACACAGCTCGACACAAGGAGAGGAAGCCCTCTGTATCGAGGTGTGCTAAGACAAAGAAGTGCAGCATATGAGATTTTTTTGTGCTAGTGCGCATATGGAAGAGTATCCAGAATTTTGGAATATAGATATACACTGCATTTATTTAGATAAACGTATATTTCATGAAAGTATGCCTTCAAATCCCAGCAGGGTAACCTTACTGTTGCATATTGTGGGGTTCGATCACATCTCAAGCGGAATAAAGGAGCTAAAGGGTTCATAGTTTGTGATCGATATCTGAGTGGGAAGGAGAAAGCCTGATGTGAGTTGAACCAAATAAACGAGAAGCGCTGAAGGCTTCCGACACTACTCGACTCTTTCGAGTCTACTGAAGTAATAAAAAATTAAATAACTAAAAAGATATTACAAAAATTTCGATGCATTCTAAAATAATATCTGAAGTGATAAACAAGTTGCTTGAATAATGTTATTCCGTAGTTCTACGTCGAAAACTGCGGTCGTGTCCTAGATACAACCCATTACAATTAAATTTTTAAATGATGGCATCAAACCGAACAATGTTTCCGTCAGGTTTCACTGTTATTGCATCGCATCGCCCGCATCAAACTATAATTCAATTGTCCAATCAACTTAAAAAAACTTAAAAATTCAATAAAATTTCAATTCAAATGTAATGAGGGTAACTACATAATCGTATATGTTGGTTATTTAAAAGCATTAATTACGGTTGGAAGAAAAATCAAACATAATAATTCAAAATTATTCAAATCGATCGATTAAAAAAAATTATATACCTGCATATACTTTTCGTTCATTGAATATAAAAGAATAATTTAATTTTGGTTTCATCCTCTGAGAGTCAGATAACAAACATATTGAAGCTCTCTAATCACTCTTCAATTTGTTATTTGGCACCCAACTTCTATCTTTCTTAATTTCGCTGCACTATCGATATAAAAAATTCCTGGAGAAAAATTCAAGCAAAATCATCAAAAATCACGATTTCTGCCTCTCTGTGCTCATAATAGTTACTTAAATTTCACCTTAACGTTGAAAGGTTACATTTTTCTAGAAATAAGTAAAATTTAAAAAAATTGTAAATAAGTCATATTTCAATTATGAAAAAAAATTTTTTTTTTTAAACTGTATATAATCGATTATATACAGTTTGAAAATATTTTTTTTTTTATATTTCAAATATGACTTATTTCAAGTAAAAATGTATCCTTTCAACGTTAATGTGAAACTTAAGTGGCTATTACATGTACAGTGGGGTGAAAATCGTGATTTTTGAAGATTTTGCTTGAATTTTCAACCAGGAATTGTTTATATCGATATTGCAGCGAAATTAAGAAGTATAGAAGTTTGGTGTCAAAGAACAAATTGTAGAGCGGTCTGAGAGCTTCAATTAAATCGATAGAAACATTCAAGTTTAATATAAGTTTCAAGGATAAAATTAATAATAACATATTAAATATTATTTACTTTTGAGTTTTTTACTTCTTAAAATTTACTTCTGTAAATGTTAATGTTATATCTTTCAAATGAAAGCAACATAATCGTCTTCCGTAGCGTACTTTTTAATATAGAGCCAGTTTGCGGCAAAAAATAAATTCTTCGTTTTCATCCAAAAAACAAATAATACACGCATAAAAACGAATAAGAAAAAACTTTTTTTTTGACTCGATTTTATACAGAATTCGATTATATACAGTGAAAAGAAATCGAAGACTGTATATAATCGAGTCCGACCTGTATGAAAGTTTCATTATTTTGCATAAAATATTGCTGTATTGTTGAACAATCTATTTACTACATGCCAAATATCACTGCATGGTGTGTTTTATACAACTCCAATTTCTTATCTCACTTATTCCACTTTTATGCAAATATTGAGGTACAAACAATCATTATCAGCTCCACCTTGCTTATCTAGGGTTCAGCCTAATGGGAGGTAGATCCGTAAACATGCTATCAGGTAAACAAGGTTAGTCATTACGAAAGGGTAGGCCAGCAGATAAGGTTGATTCGCTATAAATCCATAAATCCCAAAAAAGTGTATGAGACGAAGCTACATTCTAGAATCTACCGAGTTTGTATCAAATCGAACTTTTACCAAATTAAGGACTACCACTTTTTAAGTACTATAAGCAGTTGTATGTTTGCGGGATTTTGTTAAACTTCTACCAATAAGTTCCTTTTAATTCTAAAGTATACAGCCAAACCTGTTTTGAATGAAAGGTGTTCAATTCGTGGCATTCATTTCTATTCGATTCCTCATAACAAAAAAAAAAATACGAAAAATACTGTTTCAGAATAATGTCATGCTTTTTATTTCTTTCGTTTTCCTTCTTTGTTTCTCCAGTCTAAATAATTTATTCCTAAGATAATTTCACAAAATTAAAACATATCACATACAAATTGTAGTACATATAATCCTTGGTTACTGGTTAACTTACAGCTAAAACCTCTTCATCCACATCTTTCGATCGCAGTCTTAAGATTATTCCATGAACCATGGGAAGCCTCAATTTTCATCCTCGTAAATCACTAACCTTCTGAATAGCGATACATAATTTTCTTCGTTTGTTGGACTGTTGTGATGACTCGTTTCGGTTCACGGCATATTCACTTTAGAGGAACTCTCGTTGGCGATTTTATGTTTGAAGAAACAGACTCCTGATGATCTTCCAGACTTTGTTAACATTTAATCTGCTAGTGATGCCGCCTTCGATCTGTTTTCCGGAAGACTCCCCTCCTTTCGACCATTTCTGTTTTTTGCACCATCATTATGCCGTTCAAGGACCGCTCAAGGAAGCGCTCTTGCCCTTGCCCGAAAGCTTTCGGCGTTCAACGAGCGGCGGCGGACTCCTGGCATCCTGCTGTCGCTTAGCTTCTAGTTCCGCCTCCAAAAGCTCATTGAACTCATCCATTTCCGCCTTCATAGCTGGATAGTGATGAGCATTGTCGTAAGGGAAGATTGGAACTTTGCATGGCATTCCGCCGATGAATTCCGCCCACACACGCTTCCTTTCGGCTTTCTTTTGAGCAGCACTTGCCATTGTTTTGCAATCTGTTTGTTTGTTCTGAGAATACAAAGATCAACTCGAACTGTGATGATCATCAATGAGGCAGATTTTGTTTATGCAAACGGATATATTTCTACAGGTAAATGTTTTGATCCAAATCTTTGGGTAGGAATTTCTAAACAAGGATCGACAATTAAAACATTAACGCCTCAACGAAAACGACCGTGTTGATCTCAGGAACGTGTTTTCCAGAAAAAAATGTGTGGGTTGTATCTATCATACATCCGCCAGGTTGACGTAGGATAACCATTGGCTTAGTACTCATTTGTTTGTATTGATTAATATAATGATTCAATGAAATAATTTTCGAATTCAATTGAATTCAACATATTTGACGTGTAAGTGAAGAATTTGAACAAACGCCATGTGATGCAAGGCCCTTTTCACATTCCGGTGGGATCAATAGTTCGCCCAAATTGCATGTATTTGCAATGCCAATTTCCTAAGACACATTGGTTTTGATGGCTGTGTTGGGGAAACCGTAAATTGGGCCAATCAAAATTTCGCAGCTACGATATTAAGATAGCGCTTAACATTTTACAGTTATTCAGTTGATTATCTCGGAAAAAATCACATGTGATAGATGCGTAGAAATATTTCCTATCAATCGATGCAAACATCTTTCCGATCTATCAAGAAATGTTCGTGTAATAAGCATTAGATTTTTTTAATTTTTTCCTGCATGTCCCGTGTTTGGATATTCCTTTTGCCCCCCATATAACCGGTTAGACTTAGTCCCACGTTGAAAAGGCGGAGTGACACCCAACCGTTTCCATTGTTTCAAGTTCCTTTAGCGAATTTAGCGGATGATCACCGAAAAGATATCATCTGCAAAATTATACAGGGTTTTCCAACTTTAAATTCCGAAAGTAAATTGAAATAAAACACACTAAGAATTCGAATTTCGATGAAACTTTTATTTCAAATTAAAGTTTGGTTTATGCCATTATGTGTGAAATACAACATCATTCAAATGTTCACCTAGGGTTTCCTCGCACACCTTGATCCGGAACAGGTAATTTTCGATGACTTTTCGGCACATATGGGGCTGTATCTCGGTCATAACTCGACGAATGTTTTCTTTCAAATGTTCAAGAGTTTGCGGAGAGTTGGCATAGACACGGTCTTTCGCATTACCCCACAAAAAAAGTCTAGCGGGTTCAAATCGCATGATCTGGACGGCCAATTGGCATCACCAAAACGCGGAATTATGCGTCCCTCAAATTTCGTTCGCAATATGTTCATGTTCGGTCGTGTTGTGTGGCACGTGGCGCCGTCCTGCTGAAACCACATGTCATCCGTATTCATATCTTCAATTTGTGGCAAAAAAAAATCGGTTAACATGCGGCCATAGCGCTCACCATTCACAGTTACCGTCTCGCTGTCCTCATTTTCAAAGAAATACGGCCCGATGACTCCACCAGACCATAATGCGCACCAAACAGTGACTTTTGGCGGATGCAATGGCCTCTCAACAATCACGTGTGGATTTTCTGAGCCCCATATACGGAAATTTTGGGTGTTCACATAGCCACCGAGCTCAAAATGTGCCTCATCGCCGAAGAAAATTTGATGCGAAAATTCAGCATTTTGCTGCTGTTATTCGTTCACCCAATCGACGTATGCCCGACGCATTCCATGGTCACCACGCTCTAATTTTTGTACCAGTTGGACTTTATATGGATGTAGGTGCAAGTCCAAATGCAAAATTCGCCACAATGATGTGTTTGACAAGCCCAATTGCTGAGCATGCCGTGGAATCGAAGCATTCGGGTCATCCTCCACACTGGCAGCAACAGCAGCAATATTTTTGACCGAACGCACATTATGATCATGCACAGGTTTCACGATATCCGCTACGGATCCAGTTTGTTCGAATTTACGCACTACATTAGCGATTGTGTGCTCTGTAGGCCGTCCATGATGACCAAAATCCGTCCGTAATGCTCGAAAAACATTTGCCGGTATTTCATCATTTTTATAGTATAATTTAACAAAATTAACACGTTGTGTAATGCTAAAACGATCCATATTGTAAAATGGCAGACATTCAACTAACGATATGACGCTTTGGTTGACAGCTATGTCAAACGGTTGTCAGCGCAGGGCTGTATACTTTCGGAAGCCCGAAATGGAAAACCCTATACAAAGCATCTTTCCTTAACCTTAATTTAGGCACAGTCAAATTCGAAGTGTACAGCAGTACAACTTTAAAATGTTCAATAGAAAACAATACGAAATCCGTCATAACAAATTACAAATCGGGGGATTTCGTGAATATTTTTGCATTCGTTTTCAGAGTACAGATGATTTTCCTTTCACTCCGTTATTTGTTATATGTTATTTTGCTTAATTTTTAACTTCTTGTTTTACATGTTTTCGTGATGTAATCCTCACGTAATTGTTATATGACTTCATGATAGTTTGAAATAGTCAATGAAAACAGTTTGGAGGAAATGACTGGTTTGCTTTTCAATCAAACGAATCAATTGTATTGTTATTTCCGTTCACCTAACGTAAAAATTAGAAAGCAAATTTCTGCATTGATTTCAAGAATTTCTCAATATGTGTATTGGGTATGGTATCCCGCCTAAAATCCAATGATCTCCACTACATCAAATCTAATAAAAATTTCGGTTAACTATTTCAAATATGTCAATTGTTTATACATACCGAAGGCTATGGAGGGCGTGAATGACTACAATGTAACACTAATTACCCTCAAGTGGCTTTTGCTACCCATAACAAACAATTATAAGTCCACATATGCAGCAACGCACCTGAAACGTTGTCTGCCTGTCAGCGGTCACGCGTGTCATAATGGTCATCATCATGAGTAATAATGTATTACCTAGTTGTATACTCTTACAGGAAAACAATTGCGGAAAGTATAGAAGATATAGCAGGCATAGAAGAACTCTAAATTGAAATATCAAACTCAGATAAATAGTGCTAATTGTCATGAATTTGGCTTTGTTTGAAGGATTATTCTTGTCTGACTCGAAGAAAATCCAACTTTCGATCACTTATTGCAACAATTGGGGTAATATATCATTGATTGCGTGGCTATTATTGCCTTGCAAAGAGTCGAACGTTTGCTGCTTTTCGATGGCGACCAGAGTCTTCCCATGGCTCCACAAAAACACAGTGCTAGAACGTAGGCCATTCCATTGCGGAAAATTATTCACTAGCCGTATTTTTTTTTTCAGTAAATCATTCGTAGCATGAGCGTTGTTACATGTTACACCATTTCGTTGAAGTCGTAATTCCTGCGACCTGCTTGATTTTTGAAAAAAAAAACAAAGCAAATCGCGGTGAGAAATATTGATGGGCAATTTATTCTAGAATTCAACGAAGAGTATCGTTCACTTCAGTATTTACGGGGTGTTTTCTTTCGCTTTCTTTCATGGCTCTTCCTCACGGTGATCAAACCACAGCCAATATCGATGTCACCTAACATGGTCCAGACTTGCACAATATTTTGCACTACCTTCAGTGTGATCTCCATGAAATTCATAGCATAAATTCGTCTGTTACGCCATAGTAGTGCGATTACACTCCAAATCACTTTGTTAAACTGGGTATATATTATTACACGCGTGACCAGTGGCAGGCAGACAACGTTTCAAGTGCGTTCCTGCATTTGTAGACTCATAATAGTTTGTTATGGGTAGCAAAAGCCACACGAGGGTAATTAATGTTACATTGCAGTCTTTCACGCCCTCCATAGCTTTCGGTATTCATCAACAATTGACTACTGACATATTTGAAATAGTTCACCGAAATTTTAACTGGATTTGATGTAGAGGAAATCATTGGAGTTTAGGCATGATTCCATACCCAATGCACACATTAAGCAATTCTTGAAATTAATGCCGACATTTGCTTTCTGATTTTTGCGTGATGTAAGCGGAAATGGCGGAAATACAATTGATCCGTATGATCGAAAAGCAGACGTACGCTCCAAACTGTTTTTATTGACTATTTGAATTTTCGTGAAGTCTCCATAAAATAACTACGTGAAGATTGCATATAAGAACACAAACGGTAAGCACAAAACAAATTGTATCATATGAAACAAGAAACTAAAAGTTTGGCTTTTAGCAACTCCGCGAACAAAAAATCTTCTAAACTTAGAAAACGAATGCAAAAAATTCATAAACTCCCCAAATTTGGTATGTCGGATTTCGCATTGTTTTCCATTTAATATTCTACAGTTGAACTGATGTACACTTCCTATATTAAGGTTAAGGAAAAATGCATTGCATAATTATGTAGATGATGTGATGTGTGATGTGTGTTCGGTGATCATCGGCTAAATCAGTGAAGAAAAATTTAAACGAATGGAAACGACTAGGTGTCATTCCCAATTTTGTTTTCTGGGAAAACATGTCCCTGAGGTAAACACGGATATTTTCGCTCAGGTGTTAATGTTTTAGTTGTCATCTTTGTTCAGAAATTCCTACCGAATGAGTTGAATCAAGACACTTACCTGTAGAAAGATATCCATTTGTATAAAAAATTCTGCCTCATCGATGATCATCACAGTTCGAGTTGAACTTCGTAGACAACGCGTCCCCAGAGCAAACAAATCGATTATCAGAACAATGGCAACTGCTGCCCAGAAAAAAGCCGAAAGGAAGCGTGTGTGGGCGGAGTTCATCGGCGGAATGCCATGCAAAGTTCCGATCTACCCTTACGATGACGCTCATCGCTATCCAGCTATGAAGGCAGAAATGGATGTGTTTGATGAGCTTTGGGAGGCGGAGCTGGAAGCTAAGCGACAGCAGAATGACAGGAGTCAGCCGTCTCCTAAACGCAGAAAGCTTTCGGAAGGACAAGAGAAAGTGCCACCAGTGGATAATGTATTTCGTAAACCAACAAGCGACTACCAATTGACCAAGGGAAATAAACAGAGATGCGCTTCTACCAAAACGATATCACCCAGGAGTGATGCTCTGAACCGAATGTTTCATGAGCCGAAACGAGTCGTCACAATGATCTAATGACATACGGTGATGATCATCGAGGCTTCCATGGTCTTAGCCGGGGGAACCGGGGGTATTAGCTGTAAGTTGATCCGAGGGTTATCTATACTGTAAGAAAACAATGTTTGTAAACAGAAAAGTGTATATTTGTGTGATATGTTTTTGTTTTGTGAAGTTAGTTCTCTGCTTCTCAAACAGACCGCTAATGGCTGGTATCATACTGATAATGAAATAGAAATAGTGAATCGATAAAATAAAATGTAAGACCAAGGAAAACGAATGAAATAAAAAGCATGATGTTATTAAAAACTCTATTTTTCGTTTTTTTGTAATTAAGAATCGAATAGAAATGAGTGTCACAATTTGAATAATACTACTTATTCTGCTTGGATGCGATTTGATGATCTACTTGATTGTTTAGGATACAAAGCTGGGTAGAAGAATTTTAAGTGAAGTGTTCTAGATTTTAGTTCTCTACCTTTGAACAGGTAGACATTTACATGGATTTATGGGTGGGGAAAAAGCTCATTGTTAAACTGACTCTCCTTCAAAAAAGTACGGTACGTAGGACTATTCTGTTGCTTCCATTTGAAAGATGAGAAAATTTGATACAGGGTATAGTTGTGAAACATTTAAATTAGTTAATAAAGTAACACTTTGAAAATAAAAGATTAAAATTTTTGAGGTTATATTCGTAATTTTATTTAAAATATACATAATACACATGAATGTTTCTATCGACCAAATTAAAAAAAAAACTTTTTAATTTCACAGCAATACCATTATAAACAATTACATGTGAGTTTTAAAATAAAAACTTCTAATTCACGATTTTTACTCCACTGTACTCACAATTGAAGATCACCTTAACGTGGAAATATTTTATTTTCGCTTGAAATAAGTCTTATTTGAAAAATGAAAAAAATAATTTTTTTGAACTGTGTATAATTGAATCTAAAAAAATGTATATAGGCGAAGAATGAACTGCGAAGTTTCAAGACTCTTAATAAAATAAAAACAAGAATGTATATAATCGTGTCCGACTTATACAACAATAGGCACATGTTGATTATATTGATGAAAACACAAAAAATCTATCTAACGAAAAATAGAGTTTTTAATAACATCATGCTTTTTATTTCATTCGTTTTCCTTGGTCTTACATTTTATTTTATCGATTCACTATTTCTATTTCATTATCAGTATGATACCAGCTATTAGCGGTCTGTTTGAGAAGCAGAGAACTAACTTCACAAAACAAAAACATATCACACAAATATACACTTTTGTGTTTACAAACATTGTTTTCTTACAGTATAGATAACCCTCGGATCAACTTACAGCTAATACCCCCGGTTCCCCCGGCTAAGACCATGGAAGCCTCGATGATCATCATCGTATGTCATTAGATCATTGTGACGACTCGTTTCGGCTCATGAAACATTCGGTTCAGAGCATCACTCCTGGGTGATTTCGTTTTGGTAGAAGCGCATCTCTGTTTATTTGCCTTGGTCAATTGGTAGTCGCTTGTTGGTTTACGAAATACATTATCCACTGGTGGCACTTTCTCTTGTCCTTCCGAAAGCTTTCTGCGTTTAGGAGACG
Source organism: Toxorhynchites rutilus septentrionalis (assembly GCF_029784135.1). Taxonomy (NCBI): domain Eukaryota; kingdom Metazoa; phylum Arthropoda; class Insecta; order Diptera; family Culicidae; genus Toxorhynchites; species Toxorhynchites rutilus. The sequence continues at coordinate 312,975,293 of NC_073745.1, read as the reverse complement.
GCTGACTCCTGTCATTTTGCTGTCGCTTAGCTTCCAGTTCCGCCTCCCAAAGCTCATCAAACACATCCATTTCTGCCTTCATAGCTGGATAGTGATGAGCGTCATCGTAAGGGTAGATCGGAACTTTGCATGGCATTCCGCCGATGAACTCCGCCCACACACGCTTCCTTTCGGCTTTTTTCTGGGCAGCAGTTGCCATTGTTCTGATAATCGATTTGTTTGCTCTGGGGACGCGTTGTCTACGAAGTTCAACTCGAACTGTGATGATCATCGATGAGGCAGAATTTTTTATACAAATGGATATCTTTCTACAGGTAAGTGTCTTGATTCAACTCATTCGGTAGGAATTTCTGAACAAAGATGACAACTAAAACATTAACACCTGAGCGAAAATATCCGTGTTTACCTCAGGGACATGTTTTCCCAGAAAACAAAATTGGGAATGACACCTAGTCGTTTCCATTCGTTTAAATTTTTCTTCACTGATTTAGCCGATGATCACCGAACACACATCACACATCACATCATCTACATAATTATGCAATGCATTTTTCCTTAACCTTAATATAGGAAGTGTACATCAGTTCAACTGTAGAATATTAAATGGAAAACAATGCGAAATCCGACATACCAAATTTGGGGAGTTTATGCATTTTTTGCATTCGTTTTCTAAGTTTAGAAGATTTTTTGTTCGCGGAGTTGCTAAAAGCCAAACTTTTAGTTTCTTGTTTCATATGATACAATTTGTTTTGTGCTTACCGTTTGTGTTCTTATATGCAATCTTCACGTAGTTATTTTATGGAGACTTCACGAAAATTCAAATAGTCAATAAAAACAGTTTGGAGCGTACGTCTGCTTTTCGATCATACGGATCAATTGTATTTCCGCCATTTCCGCTTACATCACGCAAAAATCAGAAAGCAAATGTCGGCATTAATTTCAAGAATTGCTTAATGTGTGCATTGGGTATGGAATCATGCCTAAACTCCAATGATTTCCTCTACATCAAATCCAGTTAAAATTTCGGTGAACTATTTCAAATATGTCAGTAGTCAATTGTTGATGAATACCGAAAGCTATGGAGGGCGTGAAAGACTGCAATGTAACATTAATTACCCTCGTGTGGCTTTTGCTACCCATACCAAACTATTATGAGTCTACAAATGCAGGAACGCACTTGAAACGTTGTCTGCCTGCCACTGGTCACGCGTGTAATAATATATACCCAGTTTAACAAAGTGATTTGGAGTGGAATCGCACTACTATGGCGTAACAGACGAATTTATGCTATGAATTTCATGGAGATCACACTGAAGGTAGTGCAAAATATTGTGCAAGTCTGGACCATGTTAGGTGACATCGATATTGGCTGTGGTTTGATCACCGTGAGGAAGAGCCACGAAAGAAAGCGAAAGAAAACACTCCGTAAATCCGGAAGTGAACGATACTCTTCGTTGAATTCAAGAATAAATTGCCCATCAATATTTCTCACCGCGATTTGCTTTGTTTTTTTTTTCAAAAATCAAGCAGGTCGCAGGAATTACGACTTCAACGAAATGGTGTAACATGTAACAACGCTCATGCTACGAATGATTTACTGAAAAAAAATACGGCTAGTGAATAATTTTCCGCAATGGAATGGCCTACGTTCTAGCACTGTGTTTTTGTGGAGTCATGGGAAGACTCTGGTCGCCATCGAAAAGCAGCAAACGTTCGACTCTTTGCAAGGCAATAATAGCCACGCAATCAATGATATATTACCCCAATTGTTGCAATAAGTGATCGAAAGTTGGATTTTCTTCGAGTCAGACAAGAATAATCCTTCAAACAAAGCCAAATTCATGACAATTAGCACTATTTATCTGAGTTTGATATTTCAATTTAGAGTTCTTCTATGCCTGCTATATCTTCTATACTTTCCGCAATTGTTTTCCTGTAAGAGTATACAACTAGGTAATACATTATTACTCATGATGATGACCATTATGACACGCGTGACCGCTGACAGGCAGACAACGTTTCAGGTGCGTTGCTGCATATGTGGACTTATAATTGTTTGTTATGGGTAGCAAAAGCCACTTGAGGGTAATTAGTGTTACATTGTAGTCATTCACGCCCTCCATAGCCTTCGGTATGTATAAACAATTGACATATTTGAAATAGTTAACCGAAATTTTTATTAGATTTGATGTAGTGGAGATCATTGGATTTTAGGCGGGATACCATACCCAATACACATATTGAGAAATTCTTGAAATCAATGCAGAAATTTTCTTTCTAATTTTTACGTTAGGTGAACGGAAATAACAATACAATTGATTCGTTTGATTGAAAAGCAAACCAGTCATTTCCTCCAAACTGTTTTCATTGACTATTTCAAACTATCATGAAGTCATATAACAATTACGTGAGGATTACATCACGAAAACATGTAAAACAAGAAGTTAAAAATTAAGCAAAATAACATATAACAAATAACGGAGTGAAAGGAAAATCATCTGTACTCTGAAAACGAATGCAAAAATATTCACGAAATCCCCCGATTTGTAATTTGTTATGACGGATTTCGTATTGTTTTCTATTGAACATTTTAAAGTTGTACTGCTGTACACTTCGAATTTGACTGTGCCTAAATTAAGGTTAAGGAAAGATGCTTTGTATAGGGTTTTCCATTTCGGGCTTCCGAAAGTATACAGCCCTGCGCTGACAACCGTTTGACATAGCTGTCAACCAAAGCGTCATATCGTTAGTTGAATGTCTGCCATTTTACAATATGGATCGTTTTAGCATTACACAACGTGTTAATTTTGTTAAATTATACTATAAAAATGATGAAATACCGGCAAATGTTTTTCTAGCATTACGGACGGATTTTGGTCATCATGGACGGCCAACAGAGCACACAATCGCTAATGTAGTGCGTAAATTCGAACAAACTGGATCCGTAGCGGATATTGTGAAACCTGTGCATGATCGTAATGTGCGTTCGGTCAAAAATATTGCTGCTGTTGCTGCCAGTGTGGAGGATGACCCGAATGTTTCGATTCCACGGCGTGCTCAGCAATTGGGCTTGTCAAACACATCATTGTGGCGAATTTTGCATTTGGACTTGCACCTACATCCATATAAAGTCCAACTGGTACAAAAATTAGAGCGTGGTGACCATGGAATGCGTCGGGCATACGTCGATTGGGTGAACGAACAACAGCAGCAAAATGCTGAATTTTCGCATCAAATTTTCTTCAGCGATGAGGCACATTTCGAGCTCGGTGGCTATGTGAACACCCAAAATTTCCGTATATGGGACTCAGAAAATCCACACGTGATTTTTGAGAGGCCATTGCATCCGCCAAAAGTCACTGTTTGGTGCGCATTATGGTCTGGTGGAGTCATCGGGCCGTATTTCTTTGAAAATGAGGACGGCGATACGGTAACTGTGAATGGTGAGCGCTATGGCCGCATGTTAACCGATTTTTTTTTGCCACAAATTGAAGATATGGATACGGATGACATGTGGTTTCAGCAGGACGGCGCCACGTGCCACACAACACGACCGAACATGGCCATATTGGTTGTGCTGCCATACAAATGAAACACGAATTTCTACATTACTTGAGAATTATTCAAGCAAACGAAACGAAATTTGGCATGGGAAGGTTATAGGGTGCAATAAATGATACTTCTCCCCCATATATTTCCGCATAATTCAAGAACTAATCAAGCAAAGGGAACTAAATTTAGCATGTGGAGGTTTTATGGGGAAGAAACATTTCTATGGTGGTTCGAAACTCCTCCCTCCTCTCTTAGGGTGGGCTGTCATACAAATGAAAAACAAATTTCTGCATGACTCGAGAACTAATCAAGCAAATTTGGCATGTCAAGATTTTAGAAACGTTTTGTATGGTGAATGGACACTCCTCCCCCCTCTCTAAGGGGAGAAGAGGGGAGGGGTCTATCTTTATTCTATCATATTTTCTGTATCAAACATTTATTCCATGCAACGGAGAAACATGTTATTTGCAAGTGGTTGAAAAATCTTGAACGAGAATTGTGTCTGAAAATAATGTGATATTGGTAGGAGTACTAGGAATTTTTTAGCAAAAGTTAAATTCAACGGGGTTGATTAGAAGATCAATCAATGAACATTTCTGCGATTGGACTCATGAACTTGCGCTTAGTAAGAAAACGTGAATGTTTGAAAGTATTGATAACAAAAAACAAATTTTGGGCGGGACGAAGTTTGCCGGGTCAGCTAGTTTAAAATAAAGTTCGATTTTAGCAACAGGTAGTTTTAGGATTGTGGATGCAAAAATTTAAAAAATATGAAAACTTTAGGTTTACCAGCTTTATGTAGTTTTCCTTTATATTGAATTTTATTCCCAGTTCCTTAATTATATACAAAAAAAATATAAATAAGAAAAAATAAATGTTCAAATAAAGATAAAAATAATTTTCTGATTTTTAGATTTTCGAATTCTTTAGATTTTAGATATTATTGATATTATGTTCCTAATTTTTTTCCATAATATATTTTTTAGTTTTTTATTGTGATTTATTCGATTTCCAACATTTTTAAAATCTGTTAGATAATCTGGAATTTTTGGGATTTTTTGGAATTTAATGAGTCTGGTTTTTCAAGTTTTTTTTGTTTTTTTTTTCATTTTACTGGATTTCATAACGCTTTTTATACTTCATTCTTCGATTTGTGATTTGTTGATTTCCTTATTCTGTGAATGGATTATGATTTTTGAATTTTGTGATACGGTGATTGTTCTGATCTGGCTGTCTTTGCTTATTTTTCCGAATTTATCTGAAGTTTTCATATTTTGACATACATATTTTTTACTTTTCAACTGGAACTAAATGGTGACTAATCCTTTGCGAGCGTATGCTCTCAGCCACCATGGCAAGGTATCATACTAGTCTTATACTTTATTCAAACATGTATCAGTTTCACTTTTCTAAATGAATCTTAATGTCTAGTGAACCTGTTCACGAATCAATACGGTGTTTCTACGAACAATGAATAACGGTACACAGCATAAACAAAAGTTGTTGCCCATGCAAGCCAGCCCAAAGAGGGGCGACTCCATGCAATGGCTGGCCAAACAAAAAAAGTGTCGTTAAATCCGAAAAAACATGATTTTTACGGAAAATCCATCCAATGAATTTCTCGATACTGTTCCTGCTGATCTTGTCGATGTTGACTGCTTTTTTGTATCCGAAGAAATGCTTTTTAGAGCGGCGCGCAAGCTTAAGTCTTCGTATACTCCTGGACCCGACGGTCTACCAGCAATTGTTCCGAAACGATGCATTCAACCACTATCAACGCCACTCCTGAAGATCTTCAGACTTTCAATGGAACAAGCAAAATTTCCTGCAGAATGGAAAAAATCATACATGTTTCCAGTTTTCAAAAAAGGTAGAAAGCGGTCTGTAAGTAACTACAGAGGTATCACTTCGCTGTGCGCTGGCTCTAAGCTGCTGGAAATAATTGTGAGTGAAGTAATTCGCTTCAGCTGCAGGAGTTACATTGCTCAAGAACAACATGGGTTCGTACAAGGAAGGTCTGTTGATACAAATCTGATGGAGTTCATCACGTTTTGCATTGACAATACTGGGTCCGGTAACCAAGTTGATGCTATTTACACTGATCTGAAATCAGCTTTTGATAGGATTGACCACGACATTGCCTTGAAGATGTTTGCTAAACTCGGATTTTCTAGTAGCCTCTGCCGCTGGTTGGAATTGTACCTCAAGGATAGAATACTGCAAGTCAAAGTAGGTTCTTCGTTGTCGAATGTTTTCGTGAATGAAACTGGAGTTCCCCAGGGCAGCAATCTCGGTCCCTCGCTATTTGTACTATTTTTTTAACGATGTCACTGTACCGCTGGATGGAAGGTGCAAACTGGTATATGCCGATGACCTAAAAATATACATCGTTGTGGAAAGTTTGGACGATCACTACGTTCTACAATCACTGCTGAACAAATTCTACGACTGGTGTAAAGAGAACAGAATGACTATTAGCATTGAGAAATGTATCGTTATTTCATTCCATCGAAAACTAAGCCGTGAGATCTTCTATTTTGACTATCGTATCAATGATCAAAAGCTTGAGCGTGTGGAGTGCGTCAAGGATTTAGGCGTCCTGATTGATTCCAGATTGACATTTCGGAACCACCAGTCTGCCGTAATCGACAAAGCGAATAGACAACTTGGATTTATGTTCAAGATTGCGAGAGAGTTTGATAATCCGCATTGCCTTCACTCTTTATATTCGCGCACGTTCGTTCTCATTTGGAAAATGCTTCAATCGTGTGGTCACCGTACCACAGCAACTGGACGAATCGAATAGAAGCCATTCAACGTAAATTCATTCGGAACGCCCTTAGAGAGTTACCTTGAAATAATCCGCTGAATCTACCGCCTTACGAAGCTCGCTGTCAGTTACTTGGACTGACTACTCTCGAGAAAAGGAGAAAACTGGCAAAAGCTGTTTTGGCAGCTAAAATTCTTACATCTGAAGTGGACAGCCCAATATTACTGGAATTGTTGCAAGCAAACGTGTTACCCCGTAATCTTCGCCAGCGCAGCGGATTTCTGCGTATGCCACGGAACCGTTCGGATTTCACAAAAAATTCACCGTTTCAATCCATGTGTTCAGCATTTAATGAGTTTTACCATTTATTTGATTTCAATGAGTCCTCATGTGTCTTCAAACTGAAAGTGCCCCAGCTGCTTAGCTCAACTAGATAATTTAAGCGGCTTAAAAATGATGAATCTCTTAATTGTTTATGTTTCAACGTAGTGTTTGTTGCCCACATGTATATTTGTAGTTTTTCTTTCATGTAGACCATGTTAAGTCCGATGAATGTATTTTTTTTTTTTTATCCAAAATATATATTTTTATTAAGGCTCATATGGCGTCAACCTGACGGGGCCGGGAGTTCAATATTTCGACAATGTTTGCCTTATAACTATGTTAGTAATATGTAACCGATTACTCGCGGTTGGCTCGAGGTTAGTATTACAAGTGTTTTCGTAATTGTGATGTTGCAGTCTTCGATGATCTGTACCTGTGCCCGACACGGGATACTTCCTATTGGGATGCAGCTGACCATTAATCAGCAACGCCCCCCTAGTCTGTACCCCATATCTAGCGTGGTGCGTCTTCTCGAGGAATCCAGGATAGAATGGTCACTAGCCGGCGCAATCATCAGCTCGTGTAGAGTTGTCATGAGCGGTACAACCTTTGGATTTTGTTGAATCATCAGTGGACTGCACAACCTTTGGCCCGTGTATCTGTAAAGAGTGTGTGTATGTATTGCCGCGACTAAGTAAAAGTTTATAGATCGAACAGGAGGGATACGAAACAGGGACACAACGAAGGAAAAATCATTAAACGTTGACATCGGCGTTCCTGAGGAACAGGTATAGATGAAGCAGAAGATCAGGATCACGGCTACCTAAGATATCCCGGACGGGGATATCCGATTGTCTGCCTTTTGCTCTCAGTGCTCTAGAGAGCTGAGAGCGAGCAGCATGGAACCGGATACACGACCAGACAATATGCTCGATGTCGTGGTAGCCATCGCCACAATCACAAAGATTGTTTGCTGCGAGCCCAATTCGATAGAGATGCGCGTTTAGGTTGTAGTGATTGGACATAAGCCGAGATATCACGCGAATGAAATCACGACCGACATTCAATCCCTTAAACCAAGCTTTTGTCGAAACCTTAGGGATAATCGTGTGTAACCAACGACCGAACTCATCTTCAATCCACATGCGCTGCCAACTAACGAGTGTGTCCTGACGAGGAATGTGAAAAAATTCGTTATAAGTAATTTGCCTTTCAAAAAGTGTGCCTTCTGAAGCGCCCACCTTAGCTAGCGAGTCCGCTTTCTCATTCCCCGGAATCGAGCAATGAGAGGGAACCCATGCTAAGGTAATTTTGAATAATTTTTCGACCAAAACACTCAATAGATGTCTTATTCTTGTTAGGAAATAAGATGAGCGTTTATCAACTTTCATTGAGCGGATTGCCTCTATTGAGCTGAGACTGTCTGAAAAAATAAAATAGTGGTCGATGGGCAATGTTTCAATGATCCCTAATGCGTAATATATCGCACCCAGTTCAGCGACATACACGGAACAAGGATCTTTGAGTTTGAAAGAGGCACTGGAATTTTCATTGAAGATGCCGAAGCCAGTGGACCCGTTTATGCATGAACCGTCAGTAAAGAACATTTTATCAGATCTAACTTTCCCATATTCTGCCGAAAATATCTCCGGAATGTAATCGGAGCGTAGATGATCTGGGATTCCATGGATCTTTTGTCGCATGGACAGATCAAAATTGACAGAGGAATTGCAAAAGTATGGGAAGCAAACTTGGTTGGAGATGCCCGGTGAAGGGTGCACTTCATGGGTAAGGTACTCATGGTATAGAGACATAAAACTTGACTGAGGAGTCAGTTGGAGTAGATTTTCGAAGTTATCAATCACCAATGGATTCATGATCTTGCAACGGATGAGAAATCTGTAGGATAATTCTGTGAACCGAAGAGTAAGCGGGGGTACTCCTGCCAAAACTTCGAGACTCATCGTATGTGTCGAATGCAAACACCCCATGGCTATACGCAAGCAACGATATTGTATCCTCTCCAGCTTGAGAATATGAATCCTGGCAGCTGATCGGAAGCAAAAACTGCCATATTCTAACACTGATAATATCGTTGTTTTGTATAACTGAATGAGGTCTCCTGGATGGGCACCCCACCATGTTCCGGTTATTGTTTGGAGAAAATTGATTCTTTGCTGGCATTTCTGTTTCAAATACGCAATGTGTATTCCCCAGGTACATTTAGAGTCAAAATATACTCCAAGGTATTTGAAAAACATCGAGTGCTTGATCGTTTTGCCGGATAGGTGAAGCTGGAATTGGGCGGGTTCGTGCTTCGTAGAAAAAAGGACCATTTCAGTTTTCTCCGTAGAGAATTCGATACCCAGCTTGAGAGCCCACGTGAACAGGTTGTTCAGGGTACCTTGCAAGGAATTTTGCAGAACGGCGGGATTAGTACCCGTGATGGAAATAACTCCATCGTCTGCAAGTTGTCTCAACGTGCAGTTTCTAGTTAGACAATCATCTATATCATTGACGTAAAAACTGTACAAGAGGGGGCTTAGGCAGGAGCCTTGTGGGAGGCCCATAAAACTGAAACGAGAAGATTTCAAGCTGCCATGATTGAAAAACATGTGCTTTTCTGAGAGTAAATTGTACAGGAAATTATTCAGAATTGGTGAAAGTCCACGATTATGAAGTTTCTCTGAGAGAATTTCCATGGAAACTGAATCAAATCCCCCTTTGATATCGAGAAAAACGGAAGCCATTTGTTCTTTGCGAGCAAATGCGATTTGGATTTCAGAAGATAGCAGCGCGAGACAATCATTTGTCCCTTTACCTCGGCGGAAGCCAAACTGTGTATTTGACAGCAAATTGTTCGTTTCGACCCACTTGTCCAAACGAAGTAGAATCATTTTCTCTAACTATTTACGAATACAGGATAACATTGCAATCGGCCTATACGAGTTGTGATCGCAAGCCGGCTTGTTGGGTTTCCGTATGGCTATCACTCTCACTTGTCTCCAGTCATGCGGGACTATATTCAGCTCCAGAAACTTGTTGAACAAGTTCAGCAAACGATGTTTTGCCAAGTCGGGAAGATTCTTCAATAAGTTGAATTTAATCTTGTCCGACCCCGGAGCTGAATTGTTACATGAGAGAAGTGCAATTGAGAATTTTACCATCGAAAAATTCTCATAATCGCCTTGGAGCGGAATGTCGCGTACGACGTTTTGTGCAGGAACGGAATCGGGACAAACCTTTCTTGCAAATTTGAAAATCCAACGGTCAGAGTATTCCTCACTTTCATTTGTATGGTTCCGGCCACACATTCTCCTAGCCGTATTCCAAAGAGTGCTCATAGCTGTCTCCCTTGACAAACCATTGACGAACTTCCGCCAATATCCACGCTTTTTTGCTTTAATCAGACCTTTTAGTTTGGCTTCTAGAGCTTGGTACTTTCGAAACCATTCCACTAATCCAGTTTTCCTGAATTTTTTGAAAGCGGATGATTTTTCAAGGTAGACCTTTGAGCACTCTTTGTCCCACCAAAGTGATGGAGGACGACGTCGGAAAGTGGTAGCAGGAACACGTTTCTTTTGAGCTTGAAGTGCGCTTTCGTAAATCAAACTCGATATAAAGTTATACTCTTCGAGTGGAGGAAGTTCATGCATTGAAACAAGTGCTTCAGATATTATTTCTGCAAATTTTCTCCAGTCAATATTTTTCGTGAGGTCATACGAAATATTGACTAACTCACGAGAACCTGATTCATTGGCGATCGATAAAATTATTGGCAGGTGATCACTACCTAATGTATATATAAATGTTGAATGTATATATAAATAAAATAAAAATAAAATAAAAAAATAAAGCACGTTATCGAATTTTTGGGATTTTATGCCACCCTCTTCTACATAGTATTTTTTACATACTTTTCTATATAATTTATGTTCTTTGAGCACAAGCAAACTCATTGGGCGTTGAAAAAAATCCCCAAAAAGTACTTGGTTTGGCAGGCAATATGCAGTTGTAGCCGAAAATAAAAATCTTTCGTCTCTACCGGTACTATTAACAAAGATGTCTACAAGAAGGAATGCCTCCAGAAGCGGTTGCTACCATTCATAAGAAGCCACGACTCTCCAGCGTTGTTTTGGCCAGATTTGGCCTCTTGTCACTATGCAAAATCCATCCTGGAATGGTATAATACACATGAGGTCAAACATGTGCCAGAAACAGCAAATTCACCGAACTGTCCAGAACTTCGCCCAGTGGAAAAGTACTAGGCTCAGATTAAGCGAAAACTATTCGAAACTAAGAAGAAAGCGAATGGCACTAATGATTTCAAGAGGAGATGGAAAAGCGCCGCGGATACTGTACGGAACCAAATGGCAGATGTTCCCAAGAAAGTTCGTGAATTTTACAGACACCGTAATTGACATCGAAATAAGCTTTCCTTGTTTCAGATGTAAGTCTATTTTACTGAAATACACAATCGGTTTTGTTGTATTACGTGAATTTTTGTTTCACTGGTATTCAAATTTTGTCCAGATTGTATAAAAAAAGAAATTGATATTCGCTTTTGAACATTGAATTAAATATAAGCAAATAGTCTCCACAGTAGAGCCATTGTATCAAAAGCTAGTTCTTTGTAGAACAATGGACAAATGAGTGATTTTCTTTGTAGGTTTTTCCAGAATTTTAACTAAACTATCTTCCTTCAATGAATGTTTTTATATAGGTATAAAACTTTGAATTGGCAACATGAGTTTAAATAGCCGCCAGGATATGTGCAAAGTTTCCTAATATCGGAGAGATTTGGGGTAGCAACTGACTGAATTGGCGTGAGATTGCACTCTAAACGATGGAAAGCACTGTCAGAGGCATCGTAAATTGTGTAAGAACGCTTGTTGCGTTTTTCTGGATTCGTAGAGTCATTGTTTTGTTCTTTTTTTTTAAATAATGCATGCCGCAGAAACAACGGTCAAAACTATTTTCCGACCATAGTCAAATTCATGGCAACTAACATAATTTATCTTAAAAAAAAAAAAAAATTTAAAATTCTTTGCCTCTTCAAACACCATGTAGTTATATTTGGCATACGATAAATACAACTAAATAATTTGTTTTTCGTCCACACAACAAAATAACCCAGTACAGATTTCATTGTTCCTTGTTTTTGAAAATGCCTTTCGATTTGCGGTGCGATCATTCTTCATCATCGAAGACGAAAAGGTAATTTTTCATGCAAACAAAAATATCTCTATATTGTAAGAGCCTTCGAGAAATTCCACTCCAAATCAGTCGAAAAACAGGAAATTTCGACCCGACGATCTTCGATTTTTTTCAAACTGGGTACTCATGATAGAAACTATCCAAAATAACATTTTCATTATCATATAAACAATTCAAATTACGACTGATTTTTTAGAAGGGCGTATAAAAAAACATTTATCATTCTTTAAAAAAATGTAATTCAAAATTCAAATGTCGGATTAAACTTTGTGAAATTAGAACGGTTTTCCAATAAAAAATACACAAAAAATATTATATTATGACACACGTGACGCCTGACAGGCAGACAATTCAAGTGCGTTTCTGCATTTGTGGACTCATAATTGTTTGTTATGGGTAGCAAAAGCCTCTTGAGGTTAATTAATGTTACATTGTACTAATCCACACCCCCATAGCCTTCGGAATTTATGAACACTTGACTGTTGGCATTTTTGAAATAGTTACCCAGAATTTTTATTAGATTCGATGTAGTGGAGGGTATTGGAGTTTATGCGGTATTCCATACCCAATACACATAATAATCAATCCTTGAAATCAATGCCGGAATTGGCTTTCTGATTTTTACGTAATGTGCAATTGATTCGTATGATTAAAAAGCAATTCAAACGTCGTTTCCTTCAAACTGTTTTCATTGACTATTTGAAATTTTCGTGAAGTCATGAAACAAATATTACATCACGAAAACATACACGCTAGGCACAAATAAGTTGTATCATATGAAACAAGAAGCTTAAAAGTTAGGCTAATAAATAAGCGACTCCGTGAACGTGAACGTGAACAAATAATCTGAACTTTGAAAACGAATTCTTCTTTTTTTATTTATTTTTTTTTGGCTTAACGTCTTTACAACATGGCCTGATTCACAATTTGACTCCAATTAGCAACAAATCGAGTTATCTTTCTCCAATTCCGAATGTTCCTAAAATTCATGAAATCTTCAAATTTGGCTTTTGTAATGACGGATTTCGTATTGTTTTCTATTAAACATTCTAGAGTTGTACTTGTACTTCAAGTTTAACTATTCCTAATTTGAGGTTAAGGAAAGATGCATTGAAAATTATGCAGATGCTATCTTTTCGGTGATCATCTGCTAAGTTAGTTAAGGAATTTAAAACAATGGAAACGGCTGGGTATCACCCCGCCTTTTTTCCGAGAAAACATGTCCTTGTGATGATCACGGGCATTTTCCCTGTGGCGTTAATGTTTTAATTGTCGATCTTTTTTTTTTAGAAATTCCTACCGAACGAATCGAATCAAAACATTTACCTGTAGAAATATATCCATTTGTATAAAAAATTCTGCCTCATCGATGATCATCACAGTTCGAGTTGAACTTCGTAGACAACGCGACCCCAGAGCGAACAAATCGATTTTCAGAACAATGGCAACTGCTGCCCAGAAAAAAGCCGAAAGGAAGCGTGTGTGGGCGGAGTTCATCGGCGGAATGCCATGCAAAGTTCCGATCTACCCTTACGATGACGCTCATCGCTATCCAGCTATGAAGGCAGAAATGGATGTGTTTGATGAGCTTTGGGAGGCGGAGCTGGAAGCTAAGCGACAGCAGAATGACAGGAGTCAGCCGTCTTCTAAACGCAGAAAGCTTTCGGAAGGACAAGAGAAAGTGCCACCAGTGGATAATGTATTTCGTAAACCAACAAGCGACTACCAATTGACCAAGGCAAATAAACAGAGATGCGCTTCTACCAAAACGAAATCACCCAGGAGTGATGCTCTGAACCGAATGTTTCATGAGCCGAAACGAGTCGTCACAATGATCTAATGACATACGATGATGATCATCGAGGCTTCCATGGTCTTAGCCGGGGGAAACGGGGGTATTAGCTGTAAGTTGATCCGAGGGTTATCTGTACTATAAGAAAACAATGTTTGTAAACACAAAAGTGTATATTTGTGTATGATATGTTTTTGTTTTGTGAAGTTAGTTCTCTGCTTCTCAAACAGACCGCTAATAGCTGGTATCATACTGATAATGAAATAGAAACAGTGAATCGATAAAATAAAATGTAAGACTAAGGAAAACGAATGAAATAAAAAGCATGATGTTAATAAAAACAATATTTTTCGTTTTTTTGTAATTAAAAATCGAATAGAAATGAGTGTCACAATTTGAATAATACTACCCATTCTGCTTAGATGCGATTTGTTTTTTTTTATTAAATCGTTTATTTTTACAGGCGCAGTTACATAAGTTTAAAGGAGCCAAACTCCTATCTGTATTGTTACAAGTATATATAAACAGTTTTCATTAATTCTAGTGCTAATGAAGTAGAGAACCGATTACGCGCGGTTTGCTCCAGTTTAGAAGGGTGACATTTCTTTCAGGAAAAGGAAGGGATATAAGGATATGTTGACAGTGTTCACACTCACAATCGCACTCACTTTCATCATACTCAATTCTTAAGCCTTATTTTTATCTTATATATTATATCTAATATGTATTTACATTTCACCTTGTTCTATTGTTAGTAAGAAGGGATTTGATTTCTCGCGAAGGAAAAGGAAAAGGAGAATATAAGGACAATCACACACGAAGATCGATAACATATATTTGGGACATGTAATCAAGGTCTAACCGAGCCAACACATCTATCACCGGCACATTGGGCTGTCTTCCTCTGGCCCGAAGAGAGTTTTTCTAAATTCGATCTGGCATCAAGATACTCCTCGCACGACCAAACAACGTGTTCGATGTCGTGGTAACCTTGGCCACAAGCACAGATATTGCCATCAGCAAGATTAAAACGAAAGAGTAGCGCGTCTAACGAACAGTGATTGGACATGAGTCGAGAGAAGGTGTAGATGCGATTTGATGATCTACTTGATTGTTTAGGATACAAAGCTGGCTAGCAGAATTTTAAGTGAAGTGTTCTAGATTTTAGTTCTCTACCTTTGAACAGGTAGACATTTACATGGAGTTATGGGTGGGGAAAAAGCTCATTGTTAAACTGACTCTCCTTCAAAAAAGTACGGTACGTAGGACTATTCTGTTGCTTCCATTTGAAAGATTAGAAAATTTGATACAGGGTATAGTTGTGAAACATTCAAATTAGTGGGATAAAGTAACACTTTGAAAGTTAAAAACTTAAAAGATAAAAAGGTTTTATTCGTAATTTTATTTAAATTATCTATATATATATATAAATGGATTTCTGTCTGTCTGTCTGATTGTTATGGACTCGGAAACTACTGAACCGATTGACATGAAAAATTGGTATGTACGGGTTTTTGGGGTCGGGGAAAGTTCTTATGGTATTTCCAGACCCCTCCCCCTCTCTAAGGGGGGGCTGTCATACAAATGAAACACAAATTTCTTCATTACTCGAGAGTTAAACAAGCATACGAAACCAAATTTGGCATGTGGAAGTTTTAGGGTGTAATAATTGCTTCTATGGTGGTTAGACACTCCACCCCCCTCTCTAAGGGGGGGGGGGGGGCTTCCATACAAATGAAACACAAATTTCTGTATAACTCGGGAGTTAATCGAGGAAATGGAACGATATTTGGCATGTGAAAGTTTTAGGGTGTAATAAATGTTTCTATGGTGGCTAGATACTCCACCCCCCCTCCCTAAGGGGGGGCTGCCATACAAACGAAACTCAAACTTCTGCATAACTCGAGAACTAATCAAACACAATTTGATATGTGAGGGTTTTTCGGGTATGAGAAATGTTTCTATAATGGTATGATACCCCTCCCTCCTCTGGAATGGAGAGGGGGCCCCATAAAAATATTATACATATTTCAACAAAACTCTGAAGAAAAAAGAGAAAATTCGGAAAATCAAATTCCCATATGTTCTACAATTGTGTTGATAAGAGCAGAACTCGAGCAAGGAATTGTCCGATTAAGGGCTGTCTTTTTTTTTCTATTATAGTGACTTTCAACACATTTTGGCTGGTTCGTCACTTTTACATCCATTTTTGGAAGAATGTCGGGAGTGAGAATTGAACTCGTGATCTCTGCGTGAGAGGTATGAATGTTACCACTACGCCAGATCGCCTCCACAGGGCTGTCTTAATTCTATCATATTTTCTGTATAAAAAATTTATTCCATGTAACGGAGAAACATGTTATTTGCAAGTGGTTGAAAAATCTTGAACGAGAATTGTGTCTGAAAATAATCTGATTATAGTGATGAGTTTTGTTAGAAATAATAGGAATTTTATAGTAAAAGATAAATTCAACTGGGTCGAATAGAAGATCAATCAATGAACAGTTCTGCGATTGGACCCACAAACTTGCTCATAGTAAGAAAACGTGAATGTTTGAAGGTATTGATAACAAAAAACAAATTTTGGGCGCGACGAAGTTTGCCGGGTTAGCTAGTGCATAGTGCATAGTTAGTACGATATGCGCGCGATCTTCGTTGGAAAATTGCTTCTTGGGACAATCGACGCTCCTAAAATTCTAGCTAAACTAAACGTGAATGTGACTTCGAGATTTCTCCGTTCTACGACTTTTCTTCGTATTCCTTTCCACCGGACAGTTTACGGACAAAACGAACCAATTTGTGCTATGTGTTATATGTTTAATTCTGTTTTTCATTTGTTCGACTTCAATATTAGTTGTGAAACTTTCAAGAATCGCTTGCGTAATCGAGATTTAGTGTAGTTTAGTACCTAATCATGTAACATTTTATCATGTAAAGGGTGTGTCACATCAAATTGCATCACGGAAAAAACGCTGTAGAAATTCGCCCAGTAGACCGATTCTGTTGAAAATTTTAGACAGTAAAATAAAAACTATTAAACAACTTTTGGCATTTTCTTTTTATTCATACTTCGAGCCCAAGCCCGTATGCTCGCACCTTCCTCTTTACCCCGTCCATAAGGTTCTGTACAACGTCAGGTTGTAGTTTTTTTTTAACAGAAATCCATTTTCTCTTGAAGTCCGCCTCCGATTTGACAACTTTTGAGTGCTTCCGGAGGGCCTGCTTCATAAACGCCCAATATTTCTCTATTGGGCGAAGCTCCGGCGTGTTGGGCGGGTTCATTTCCTTTGGCACGAAGGTGACCCCGTTGGCTTCGTACCACTCCAACACGTCCTTTGAATAGTGGCACGAAGCGAGATCCGGCCAGAAGATGGTAGGGCCCTCGTGCTGCTTCAATAGTGCTAGTAAGCGCTTCTGTAGGCACTCCTTAAGGTAAAACTTAAGGTAAAACGTTTACCGTGCCGGTCATCACGATGGGGGCGCTCCGCTTTCCGCAAGAGCAGATCGCTTGCCACACCATGTACTTTTTGGCAAACTTGGATAATCTCTGCTTGCGAATCTCCTCCGGAACGCTGAATTTGTCCTCTGCGGAGAAGAACAACAGGCTCGGCAGCTGACGAAAGTCCGCTTTGACGTAGGTTTCATCGTCCATTACCAGGCAATGCGGCTTCGTCAGCATTTCGGTGTACAGCTTCCGGGCTCGCGTCTTCCCCACCATGTTTTGCCTTTCGACGCGGTTAGGAGCCTTCTGAACCTTGTATGTACGCAGGCCCTCCCGCTGCTTGGTCCGCTGGACGAATGAACTTGACAAATTCAGCTTATTGGCGACATCCCGGACCGAACTTCTCGGATCACGTCCAAACTGCTTAACTACGCGCTTGTGATCTTTTTCACTGACGGAGCATCCATTTTTGCCGTTCTTCACCTTCCGGTCGATGGTTAGGTTCTCGAAGTATCGTTTTAGCACTCTGCTGACCGTGGATTGGACGATTCCCAGCATCTTACCAATGTCCCGATGTGACAACTCCGGATTCTCGAAATGAGTGCACAGGATTAATTCACGACGCTCTTTTTCGTTCGACGACATTTTTCCAAATTTACGAAAAATTGACAGTGAAGCATGGCCAACGTGATCTATACACTCTTATCTGATTATAAGCGAAAGCTGAAGATATAATTCCTAAAAATAAAATTTCTACAGCGTTTCTTCCGTAATGCAATTTGATGTGACACACCCTTTAGACCATGTCGTCAGATGATTTTGTTACTAATAAATATAAATATAAATAAATAAAATAAACAAGAATGTTTCTATCGACCAAATTAAAGCTTTCTGGGTGCACTACAATTCGGTCTTCGACACCCAACTTCTTTCTTTCAGATTTTACAGCAATATCATTGTAAACCATTACTTGTGAGTTTTCAAAAAAAATCTTCCAATTCACGATTTTTACTCCACCGTACTCACAATTTAATTTCACCTTAACGTGGAATTATTTTATTTTCGCTTGAAATAAGTCATATTTGAAAAATAAAAGAAATAATTGTTTGAACTGTATATAATCGAGTCTAAAAATGTATATAACTTAGAGGTGACGAATGAACTGCGAAGTTTAAAGCCTCTTAAAGCCGAAAAGATTTTAGGGAGTCTCGCGGGAGTA
This sequence comes from Toxorhynchites rutilus septentrionalis, assembly GCF_029784135.1. Lineage (NCBI taxonomy): Eukaryota > Metazoa > Arthropoda > Insecta > Diptera > Culicidae > Toxorhynchites > Toxorhynchites rutilus. Next base: position 312,956,977 of record NC_073745.1, on the reverse strand, counting down.
GTCATCGAGAGCAGACGCTTTTTCGTTTGCTCCTTCCTTAAATGTTTTTCGTGTTCGTTTCTCTATAAGTGGTGGCAAAGCGTCAGTTGTGATTGCAAAGAAGTTCTCCGTATCCTTATTTGGAGAAATTTCATAATAATGCCAGATACAAACGAGGTTTTTATCAGTTAAATTTATAGAAAACGCTAACGCCGACGGTGAATTTTTTTCTCGCTTTGTGTGCCCGATGTCAATGTTTTCTCGGGAGAGCGTGTTAGTTTTATTTTTTTTTCCTCCCGGGTGTGTTTTTAAACTCACCTTCTTCGTGTGTTATGCTTGCTCGTTAAGTGAGAGAGCCAATAGGCACAGAGCCTGAGATATGCTCTGAGAATGCTCTATTTGGCGAGAATAGCTTCTCTCGTTTCTACCGCTGTTGCTACAATAACGGGAATATGGACATCAACCAACGCGTAGTTTGAGTTTGAGTGCGTACCGCTGTGAAAATATCACCATGTACCTCGGAGGAATTGCAAACATCATTATTTGGCAGCAACCCAAGCTAAGTTCTTTAATTATATAATTCATTAAGTCATTAACTTATCATTGTTTCATTCTGGGGTTAAGGACTACGCGCATTGAATAATGGAATATATCGTTGGTCCGATTGGTTTGAGAGGAGTTTTCTCGGTTACCTTCTCAGGTTTCCTACAGTTAAATCTTCGCAGTTGCGATTGAATTTTGATAACAAATGCGTGCGAGAAATTATTGTTAAAGGTTTTCCTTGTCAGGATACCTAAAGTCCTCTGCCGCGTGTTGAAATACGCGTTTTTAGAATCACATCAATTACCGCAGTGAATCCTGATTTTTCTTAACCATTCCCACTAACAACTATCCCTTCCATGATAAACGCTAGGGAACCACGCTATAGAGGCGACCCTTCTGGCCTTCGGGCGGCGAATATCAGACTAACATTCTTTCCCTTCCTCTGGTGACTGTAAGGACGTGGCCGGCGTCGTTATTGACCATTTAAAGCTCGAATCACCGAAAATTGCCAAACGAGAATGATTTGCTAGTCCCAAGCGTCATTCTGTGTGTTCTTTGTGCAATTTGGTTGGTTTATGTCAATCACGGAGAGCAACTACGAATTGTACAGTCTACCCAAGCTCAAGCTCAAGCTCTTAAAGCCGAAAAAAATTTAGGATTGTTGCTGCAAAAAAAGAAAAAAAAATATGAAGACTGAAGATATGAAGATTTTCCAGCTTTATGTGGTTTTCCTTTATATTTTCAAATTTTTCAGTTCCTTAATTTTCCCTTTCACCTATTTCCTTTTGTCTTGTTCTTCTTGTCCTAAATTTTGCTATTTTTTCGTTTTCGTTTTTCCAATGTTTTAAATTAATAATCGAAGGAATCGATTTTGAAGATTTGCACGATCTTTCGCATTCTTCTAAATTAAAAATAATAATAATTTAAAAGAATTTCTGATTTTTGGATCTTAGAATTCTTGGATTTTAGATTGATATTATCTTCCTAATTTTTTTCCTTAGTATTTTTTTCAGTTTTTTTGTGATTTCTTCGATTTCCAACATTTTTAAAAACCGTTAGATAATCTGGAATTTTTGGAATTCATTGGAATTTAATGAGTCTGGTTATTCAATTTTGTTTTGTTTTTTGTTTTCCATTTTACTGATTTCATAACGCTTTTTCTACTTCATTCTTCGATTTGTGATTTGTTGATTTCCTTATTCTGTGAATGGATTATGATTTTTGAATTTTGTGATACGGTGATTGTGCTGATCTGGTTATATTTGCTTATTTTTCCGAATTTCTCTGAAGTTTTCATATTTTGACATACATATTTTTTACTTTTCAACTGGAACTAAATGGTAACTAATCCTTTGCGAGCGTATGTCTGCTCGCAGTCACAATGGCAAGGAACCATACTAATCTTATACATGTATCAGTTTCACTTATCTAAATAAATCTTAATTCGTGTTCACGAATCAATACGGTGTTTCTACGAACAATAAATAACGGTACACAGCATAAACAAAAGTTGTTGCCAAGTCAGTCCAAAGTGGGGCGACTCCATGCAAAGGCTGGCTTTTTTTTTGGGGCCGTCTATAAAGCACGTTATAGAATTTTTGGGATTTTATGCCACCCTCTTCTACGCAGTATTTTTTACATACTTTTCTATATAATTTATGTTCTTTGAGCACAAGCAAACTCATTGGGCGTTGAAAAAGATCACGTGGTTTATGAATGACCCCTCAAATGAAACAAATTCTGCTATGAATATAAAAGATTTTTTTTAGATTACAAAATAACACATTACTGTGAATGATAAAAAAACAAATCAAAACAATAATCTTCTTCTTCTTCTTCATAACAGCCATTAGATTCATAATCATCTTTTTCTGATTCAACAATTGTGTCCTTCAATAGAAATATTACTTCATCTAGAAGTTTTTTACAATTACTTCTCTCCTTTTCAAAATATGTGTTTACTATTGGATCTGTGGAGATCAGAAGATGATTGACTTTACCATTAGTAGTATTTTCATTGATCTTTTCAATATATATTGTTTTTAATATGCTCTGAGTGATAAATTGTTTTGATATGATTTTCGATAAATATTTTTTTACTCTTCGTTCTATTATTCCTTTTCTATAACTTTTTAATGATAAATTTTGTGATGTTTGGCCCAAATTTATATTTCATTCTCTACATATTACTGTTATACGAAAATTTTCATCAATAGATTATCATTATTCTGATTTAATTAGATCCTAGATTAAATTTAAATATTAAAAAATATATAGTGTAAAAAAATCTCTGTAGTATTCATAAAACTGCGTAGTTCATGAACTTGAAAATTCAAGACAGCGGCCACTAGAAAATGGCGGATCACCTAATCAATATGGGTTTTCCAAAACCCCATTAATATGGGTCTCAAATGAAAGGGCTCGACTAGTAGAACACGGTTATTTATGAAAAACTGCAAATCCAAAATGGTCACATCCTCAAAATGGCGCCATTTTCTGAAAACCTTACTAATATGGGTATCAAATGAAAGGGCTTCACTAGTAGTACACAGTTATTCATGAAAAATGTAAATCCAAGATGGCTGCCACTACCAAATGACGGACTACATATTTTTCCAAAGCCCTATTAATATGGGTATCAAATGAAAGGGCTTGAATAGTAGATCACAGAATAACATGAAAAATCCTAAAACAAGATGGCCACAATCACAAAGTACGAAATTACTTTATTAAACGTTTTTATTTAACTTAACTGATTGTATGTGTGTATATATGTCTGTAGGGTTGTCTCACATCAATGAGGTACATATAGAGGTGGAGCAGTAGGCGAAGTGTATCTGCATTGGCAAGCAAAATATCGTGTCGTAATTAATTGCATTCAATATGGGATTTATATGGAAGAAACGAAACAAAGTTAAAAGTACTCACGGTTGCATGATAATTTGAGCAAAAATACTCATGAAATCATTCAACTGGTTGTTTTTTAACAGATGACAAATATATCGTGGCTTATTTCGATTATTCATGTGGTAAAAAGGTCCAGAGAGCAGTCGTATGCTTAGTTCTCGAAAGCAGTACCATTTTCGGTGAATTTTTTATTAATAGGCGACTATGATCTCACAACATACACACCGATACTGAGAGCCTTCGAAACATCAACTTCATAACGGTAAAATAATGAAACTTGGTTTGTTTCTATGAACGTGGGGGAGTGAAAATGGCACATGGAAATATCACTTCTATCCGTCATTTTCAACGTGATTTCACAAATATTCACTCCACGCTATCACATTAGCCTCATATTCAGCGAGAGCTCTACAAAAATGTACGTTTTTAATTGATAAATTATTTCCTGAAAATAGCATTCTTACATGGATGCGGTGGGCATCAAAGATAAACACAAGGACTGATGTCACTGTTTGCGAAATAGTTATAGCAGCGCATGCTATGTCGCTCGAAACTCGATTATCTTCATTATCTTTTTTTCCAGGACATTGGTCTCATATTAATAGAAATTTGACCAATAGGAACTGACCAAAATTATAAAACACCTTTATCTCTGCTGTCATTATAAAACTGCTTATCCCATGATCTTGAAAAATTCAATTTGACCGTCGCTACAAAAAAGTTGATTCCATATTATCTAAAAAAAATGCTGATTGGGATATGTGTATCAAACGAACGAACTTGACACTATGAATTTTTTGCAATCCACTCAATATTGATATCAAATGAAATGATTTGACTAATAGAATACAGTACAATGGTTTTATTGTAGAGAAATATTCTAATGAAACAGATAATGTACTAAAAACTAGAAAATACAATAAATAGAAAAACTTTAAAGGGTTTTATTGTGACTATACATAATAATGTACTAAAAGCTAGAAAATAATCAGGCAAGCAGCAGTTAGCAGTTATCACACCTCTTCGTCATTAGTCTAGGGCATTGATAAGGCTAAAATAAAATCGTGGGTCACGATTTCCATTATCCACAATCAGCGACTTCATCACATGCCCCACGATTTTATCGACATTTGAGTGATTTGAGCAACTGTGCATATTTGAAATCTTCAAAAAAGAATTAGACTACTTTTTGAAAAGGGCCAAAGGTGTTTTTTTCATTTTTATTACAAAAATTGCTAACTCAAAAACTATAATACCCACAGAATTTTGTTCAGAGAATGAAATATCGGAAATTGTTTCAATTTTCATAAAAAATACTTATATTTTTCAAAATCATGTTGAAAAAAACAAACGTACTTGCTTAAATTATCAGTGGCCTTCTTCTAATGTATAGGATATATGTTGGTAGTTGTATGGACTGTTCATATAAATTTCATATATGTAAAAAAATATGTTTTTAAGAAAAACGAATTTAAATTAAAAAAAAAATTTTTTTTTGTTGAAATTGGTATGCTATTTTTTAGTAAAAGCTTGAAAAAATTTCTATATTTCATTGTCCGACCAAAATTCTGTAGTTCTTATAGTTTGTAAGTTGGAAGTTTTCTGAAATTTTAAGTTTTTTTTCAACTTTTCTCGAAAAAAACAACTCAAAAGATATTAAGGCTTACAAAATTTTAGTCTGAGAATAAAATATAGGAAATAATTGAATATTTCATAAAAAAATTCAAAATAAACTACACCGAAAAAAAAAAATAAAAATTGAATTTAATTTTACTCAAAAATATTCTTTTTTTAACTATGAACAAAAATAAAATGAATAGTTTATACAGCTTACCAACAAGTCTCCCATATATCGGATGAAGACAATGTTACAGGGGAAAAAAAATAACAAGCAAGCGGTCATTCTATTTATTCAACCTCAATCAATAGTATGAAGGGAAATATCATGAGGAAGGTTGGTTTCACCTTCTAGTTGGATTTTTTATAATTATTTACTAGCTCTACCCAAACAGCATCACAATTACGTAATATGACTTACGTTTCTGAGTGTGTTTTTTTATTATGCTTCGATATAACGTTCAATTCGATACAACTTACAATTTTGAAAGTTCCCTGTACAGGTTGGACTCGATTATATACAGACTCGATTATATGTGATTAGATTACGGGCAAACCTTTTTTTTTTGTGTGGGGGATAGGGACCGCACAAAAAAGTCGCATATAAAAAAAAGTCGCAGCAGCTTTAAAAAATCGTGTTCGGTACAAATTTTGAAAAAAAAAAATTATGTGCGGTATATAGGGACCGCATAAAAAAATTATCCCCCAAGAAAATAACTCAAATCCAAGCCATTCACCGTTCAATTTCCTTTTGTTTCCCTGCTTTGCGATGGGACACTTTACCTTTTCGGTTGCGCTTAACTGTTTTGTGCTTTTAGTTGCATGTCGAAACGTGTCGCTGCTTGAAAGCATGTCATGCAAAAACTTAGAAAACATTTGAGCATTTGATGAGAGGAGGGGTATAATTTCAGAAGTGGATAATTCAGACGCAAATATGTTTTTTCGCACTGAAATGCATATAAACTATCGAAAAAAACTAAATGGACGATAACTTCGTCAAATATGCTTCTTTTTATACACCGCACAAAAACGTACAAAAACAGGTTTTACTGTATATACAATTTTGGACTCGATTATATACAGTTTGGAAATTTTTTTTTATTTCAAATATGGCTTATTTTACGAAAAAATTTAACCTTTCGACGTTAAGGTGAAGTTTGGGTGGCTAGTATATGTACAGTGGGGTAAAAATCGTGATTTTAGAAGATTTTGCTTGAATTTTTATCAGAAATTGTTTATATCGATATTTCAGCCAAATTAGGAAATATAGAAGCTGTGCGTCAACGAACAAATTCTAGAGCGGTTAAAGAACTTCAATGTAATTGATAGAAACAATCTAGTTTGATATAAATTTTTAGGACGAAATTAATAATAACACATTAAAAATTATTAACTTTTAAGTGTTTCATTTCCGAAATGTTTTTAAAATCCACTAGTTTAGTTGTTCCACTACTATATCCCGTACTAAATTTTCTCATCTTTCAAATGAAGGTATCAGAATCATCTTCCGTAGCGTACTTTTTAATGTAGAGCCAGTTTGAGACAACAGAGTCAGAAACAAAAAAAAAAGTTCTATAACTATAACTAAATTGTTGAAATTCGAACATATGCGTAAGAGGATTTTTTTCATCAAATATGATCGTCTATCACCTCCTGAGAGAATCTGGATAAATTAATTTTTTTCATGTGAGAAAAGTGTTTTCTGACTTTAAGGGGATGAATCAAAAATCAAGTTCCTCTTTTATTTTCAAAAAACAAAAAATACATCCAAAAAAAACAAATGAAGAAAAAAAAATTTGACTCGATTATATACAGGATTCGATTAATATAATCGAGTCCGCGCGGTATTTGCTTTTCCCATTCTTATGTCTTCTTATTTTTTGTTTTTCCTACTTTTTTCTGCCTTTTATTATTTCTGGCAGATTTATCTCACTTCTTAACTAGGCGAACCTAGCCAGAATTTTCACCTGCCCCCGGGCTTCTGAATGCCAAAGGGGGACTAGGCTCTGCGGAATGCACGTATCTGCATGCTCGTGCTGTTTCAGTCCTGACCGAGAAATTGTCGGACAATCGCGCAGGTGCTAAGGATGACCGACTTTTGGATGCCGGCCAATTCCTTCTCCATATTCAACACCTTTAGCGCTTCCAGAAGTGTCTTCGGGACAATTCCAGTTCCAGAGAGAACGACTGGAACAATTCTTGGGACCTCCCTTAGCCCCCACAGTTCCTTGAGCTCCACGGCCAATGGTCGGTACTTGCAGATTTTGCGACCGTGGGTCTCCTCCAGATTCTGGTTCAGTGGAATAGCGACATCGATGATGGTGACTTTGCGGTCGCTCTTGTCGTAAACCATTATATCTGGCCGGTTGTGGTGGATCGAGAGGTCGGTCAGAACAGTGCGATCCCAGTACAGCTTGAAACGGTCATTTTCCAGGACAGGTGCAGGCAGGTACCGGTAGTTTGGTACGTTGTCTTCCAGTAGAGCACATTGGAGCGCCAGTTATCGATGAACAATACGGGCCACGTTGTTGTGGCGCTCGGTGTAGGCTGCGTTGGCCAAAACGGGACAGCCTCCCATAATGTGCTCTATGTTTTCACCTGGTTGATGGCACATCCGGCAAATGTCATCAACGTCTTGATGCCAGACGTACCGCCTGCAGTTTCTCGTCGGCATTATCCTGTCCTGGATGGCTATCATGTCGGCTTCTACTACTGAAGAGAGTTCACCACGCGTTAGCCACAGATTAGATGCGGCCTTGTCGACGTGTGGCCGGTCCAGTTGATGGGGGTGGGCACCATGCACTGCCTTCTGCTTCCAAGCTGCAATCTTCTCCTCCACTGTCTGCAGATTGCAGTTGAGTTGGTACTCCGCTTGCGCCAGGTGCAGAGCGCTGTATCCTCTGTCGGCGGCGCAGACAGCCCGGTATAGCGCGTTTTGGTTGGCGCGTTCTGCGAAGTACTCGCGCAGTTGTCGTACCTGGGCAACACACAGTGCAGATATGTCGACTATTCCAAGTCCCCCTTCTTTGCGTGGTAGTGAAACTCTCTCCAGTGCCGATTGAGGATGGTGCATTCCGGCCTCTTTGAATGCTTTCCTCATCCTCCTCTCAAGGTCCTCTAGGTCAGTTTTGCTCCATTTGACTACACCAAAACTGAAGGTCAGCAGGGGAACCGCGAATGTGTTGATCGCGCGTACCTTGTTCCCCGCGTTGAGGAAAGTCCTCAGGACACAGTTCACTCGACTCAAGAACTTGTCTCGCAGCTCCGTCTTGATGTCGGAGTGGCGAATCCCGGTGAGCTGTCGGAATCCAAGATATTTATAGGATTCGCCACGAACCATGTCTCTTATAAACTCGTCGTCATAGACCTCGTAGCCTCCGGATTCGGTAAGTTGTCCTTTCAGCAGGTGGACACAGCGACACTTGTCGAGGCCGAACTCCATGCAGATGTCCCTGCTTATGTCTTCGACAACCCGGATAGCTACACCTAGACGCTGACGTGAATCAGCGTAGACCTTGAGATCATCCATGTAGAAGGTATGGGTCACTTCCTCGTGGGCGCCGTCGCCATACCTTATTTTATAGCCATGACCGTTTCTATTGAGCGTCCTACTGAGGGGGTTCAGTGCCAGACAAAACCAAAGCGGGCTGAAAGAGTCGCCTTGGAATATCCCCCTCTTTATCTGCAGCGTTCTAGACTGCAAAACATTTTCCCCATCACTGAGGTGCAGAGACGTACTCCACTGCCTCATCGCATGCTGCAGGAACCTAACGACGACGGGATCAATTTTGTAGAGCTCCAATACCCGGACGAGAAACGAGTGAGGTATGGAGTCATAAGCCTTCCTGTAATCGATGTAGGCCATACTTAGGTTCCGCTGGTTATATACCGCCTGGCCGACTATGGCTGCGTCGATGATGGCCTGGTCTTTGCAGCCATGCGTATTTTTCCTGCATCCTTTCTGCTCTTCTGCGATGATGTGATGCTGTTCGCAGTGAGCAGAAACTTTGGCGGTAATTATGCTGCTCAATATTTTGTACAGACTCGATAGGCACGTTATCGGTCTGTACATTGATGGGTTCAATGTGTTGCTGTCTTTCGGGAGGAGGAAGGTGACGCCACGGGTGGCGAATTCAGGAAGGTTGTGTGGGTCACGTAGCACCTTGTTGAAGCACTCAGCTATCTTTGGATGTGCGACGGTCAGCTTCTTGTGCCAAAAGTTCTGGACACCATCGGGGCCCGGTGCTGCCCAGTTCCTCAGGTACCGCGAGGCTTCGCGGACATCGTTCTCTCCGACGATGATAGCTGGCATCTCTCCAATTTCACCACAACTCTCCTCCTCCCGTCTTAACCACATTTGCCCGTCGCGATGTTCTACTGGGGTCTCCCAAATACCAGCCCAGAAGTTCGTCACATCGCTAATATCTGGCAAACCTTCGCGGTAGTCGGGCTTCTCGTCGCTAATGTGGTCGTAGAACGCTTTTTCGTTATCTCTGAACATCCGATTTTGTTCCTGGCGCTTTGCAGAGTCAGAGTAACGTTTCAGCCGTTTAGTTAGGACGCTCAATTGCTGTACCAGTGTGTCGAGTTTTTCCGTCAGCTGGTGAGCTCCCAGCTGGCGAAGTTCAGTAGGCCGCACGATCACAGCAACTTGGCGACATAATTTCGCCGATCTGCTGCCTCTTTTGTACGCCATCAGTCTTCCAATTGCGGCGCGCTTGTTTAGGATCCGTTGCTCCAATCTCCTTCGCCATGGAGGCTCACGCCTTTCACGGAGATGTTGGAGCAGTCCGCCTCTTGGCCTAATACGGTATCCTAAACTTTTGGCGGTCGCCACAGCAGCACAGTAAACTTTCAGTTGCAGCTCCTCCATGTTCTCAGCATCAACCAAGTGCAGCGGAAGAACGTGCTCGTTCATGAGCTTTACTGCACTTGTCAGCCTGCGGGAATGCTGCAACTTCGGGATCCTGGGGCGCGACAATGGGTCTGTGTCGCGGAACTGTGAGATCGCCTCGTCGTAATGGAAGACCAGATCGCGTAGTAGTTGTTGATCTGGCTGTGGGTCTTCCGGCTCAGGGGGTTGTTGTACTGTGGCCTCCACTGGTGCTGATTCGCGTGCCCCACTCGCGAATGAATTGCTCGGCCGTACTGAACTTCGTCTCGACACATCGCTTGCTCTGTTGTTCCTGGAGCTTATTTCTCTCTGCACCTGCTGCTTGATCTCGTCGATTTGCGTTTGGGAGAGCATGTTGTTGCGTACTATCGCTCTACGCCTCGCGTTCATCGTGTTCTGATCAAGCCTCCCGACGAACTCTGGATACGCTTCCTCGAACATTGTTAGTATTCGAGGGCGACCGCTCATGTCCGTCTCCAAAGCAGTGCAGATGTAATAGGCGCGGATCACGAATTCATTCATTTCGTGTGTCCACATGATCCGGCGCCTAGTGGTACCCACAAGTGTGGACGACTGTCGTCTGGCAGTCGCAACACGTCTCGTAGGCGCAGCGTTTCTTGGGTGATGTCGATGGCTGCTGTTTCCGTGTGGCGGTAGCTCTTCGGGTTGGACCCGGCTGGTGGCCCGCTCTTGCACATCGCCCTCCAGCCGCTGGCCGCTCGCTCTTACGCCCGTTCCAGGACCAGCTCCAGTTCGGGGACCCTCCTCGGGTGATCGCATTCTAATTATTCTTCGTGATCGTAGCTCCATTTTATTGGGTGTATCTCCTTTGCCCGGGAGACAGCGGGTTGGCAAGGCCTCCATGACCCGGGAGGCCTTCCCCGGGAGAGATATAGCGCTCTGACTCGCTCGCACCCCCTCACTTAGCCACTTTCGACACCCGTTCTCGGAGCCAAGACCAGGTGTGTGTTTCCAGTTCACGCCCGATCTAAAAATGTCGTCATATGATCTTCGTGGAGGCGTGAGATAGGAACATTTGAGACCAACAGGCAGGCTCCTACCCTATGTTGATCCCCATTTGAGAACCAAATTTTTTTGATGAAATGAGATGAATTTGATGAAAAATGAGAAATTATTATTTTTTTTTTATTTTTTTTACATATTTTCGTTTTTATAAAAAAAATTTAATTTCCCATCGGATTTTTTATATATTTTCGATTTTTTAACCTTTTTTTTATTTTCTTTGCTTGTTTTGGTTTTCTTCCTCATTCGTTAATTTTCTGATTCTTCTGATTATATTTTTGTTTGTTTATTTTTTTTTTTTGCATATTTATTTAGGCTCTTTTGGCGTTATCCTGGCGGGCCAAAAATTTATATTTTAGCATTTGAACTTATAAAATACAATAACAATACATATGTTATCCTGTATTCGTAAATTGTTAGAGAAAATGATTCTACTTCGTTTGGACAAGTGGGTTGAAGCGAACAATTTGCTGTCAAATACGCAGTTTGGCTTCCGCCGAGGTAAAGGGACAAATTGTCTCGCGCTGCTATCTTCTGAAATCCAAATCGCATTTGCTCGCAAAGAACAAATGGCTTCCGTTTTTCTCGATATCAAAGGGGCATTTGATTCAGTTTCCATGGAAATTCTCTCAGAGAAACTTCATAATCGTGGACTTTCACCAATTCTGAATAATTTCCTGTACAATTTATTGTCAGAAAAGCACATGTTTCTCAATCATGGCAGCTTGAAATCTTCTCGATACAGTTTTATGGGCCTACCACAAGGCTCCTGCCTAAGCCCCCTCTTGTACAGTTTTTATGTCAATGATATAGATGATTGTCTAACTAGAGACTGCACGCTGAGACAACTTGCAGACGATGGAGTTATTTCCATCACGGGTACTAATCCCGCCGTTCTGCAAAAATCCTTGCAAGATACCCTGAACAACCTGTTCAAGTGGGCTCTCAAGCTGGGTATCGAATTCTCTACGGAGAAAACCGAAATGGTCGTTTTTTCTAGGAAGCACGAACCCGCCCAATTCCAGCTTCACCTATCCGGCAAAACGATCCAACACTCTATGTTTTTCAAATACCTGGGTGTATATTTTGATTCTAAGTGTACCTGGGGGAGACACATTGCGTATTTGAAACAGAAATGCCAGCAAAGAATCAATTTTCTCCAAACAATTACCGGCACATGGTGGGGTGCCCATCCAGGAGACCTCATTCAGTTGTACAAAACAACGATATTATCAGTGTTAGAATATGGCAGTTTTTGCTTCCGATCAGCTGCCAGGATTCACATTCTCAAGCTGGAGAGAATACAATATCGTTGCTTGCGTATAGCCATGGGGTGTTTGCATTCGACACATACGATGAGTCTCGAAGTTTTGGCAGGAGTACCCCCGCTTACTCTTCGGTTCACAGAATTATCCTACAGATTTCTCATCCGTTGCAAGATCATGAATCCATTGGTGATTGATAACTTCCAAAATCTACTCCAACTGACTCCTCAGTCAAGTTTTATGTCTTTATACCATGAGTACCTTACCCACGACGTGCACCCTTCACCAGGCATCTCCAACCAAGTTTGCTTCCCATACTTTTGCAATTGCTCTGTCATTTTTGATCTGTCCATGCGACAAAAAATCCATGGAATCCCAGATCATCTACGCTCAGATTCTATTCCGCCGATATTTTCGGCAGAATATGGGGGCATAGTTAGATCTGATAAAATGTTCTTTACTGACGGTTCATTCATAAACGGGTCCACTGGCTTTGGCATCTTCCAGTAGCCGTGATCCTGATCTTCTGCTTCATCTATACCTGTTCCTCAGAAACGCCGATGTCAACGTTTAATGATGTTTCCTTCGTTGTGTCCCTGTTTCATATCCCTCCTATCCGATCGATAAACTTTTACTTAGTCGCGGCAATACATACACACACTCTCTACAGACACACGGGCCAAAGGTTGTGCAGTCCACTGATCATTCAACAAGAGCTAAAGGTTGTACCGCTCATGACAACTCTACACGAACTGATGATTGCGCCGGCTAGTGACCATTCTATCCTGGATTCCTCGAGTCGAGAAAGACGCATCACGCTAGATATGGGGTACAGACTAGGGGGCGTTGCTGATTAATGGTCAGCTGCATCCCAATAGGAAGTATCCCGTGTCGGGCACACGTACAGAGCATTGGAGACAGCAACATCCCGATTACGAAAACACTTGTAATACTAACCTCGAGCCAACCGCGAGTAATCGGTTACATATTACTAACATAGATAATAAGAAAAATTGTCAAAGTATTGAACTTCCGACCCCGTGAGGCTAACGCCATATGAGCCTTTATAAAAATATATATTTTGGAAACAAAAAAAAACAATACATAACCAAGAACTCTCAGTTGATTCAAGATTAGATTGTTACAAAATCACAAAATTACAAAATTATAAATTATTTTGCATGAATTTTCTTGGTCCTCATGCATCTGGAAAGATGAAAACGGTCCCGATAATTAATCACGACCACATCGTGGTCGATTTCACCGGATGATGGATTGCGAACCGGGAGAGTGCACATGTCCGGGCACATCCGTTGATTCTGATGAAAGCAGCGCATAAATTCATCTCCTCGAAGTCAATTCAGCAGAGTTTCCCACGAACCCAACGTGGATGCAATTATTCGGTGATATCCCGCCCCCATATCTATTAATTCCTAGCGCTGCAAATCAAGTCAGGATGGAAGATTTATTACACCGTAGGGGAGGAACGAAGTCACCAATTAAGAGCATCCTGGAGTCAAGATTCAAGAGAAGTTGGAGAGCGGTATTCCGCGCCGATGTGCCGTCCGTCTTGGAAACTACGAACTATCGAAAATTACTAAATTCCACTGTGTATACCAGAAGTGATTGCCGCTCAAAGACGGATTTCCACGGGCAGTCACCAATGTTCCCTCAAGTTCGGTACATATCGTAATTGAATCTCTTAATGCGATTATCGTGGAAAGTCTGACACGCCTTAACAAGTGTACACCGACTCATTAATCTACCAACATCTCACGTGTTTCTCAATCATGAAACCATGATTCTCACGATAACACAAACAAAACAAAAACTATCGTCTCGTCGTCGCGAAAGCATAAATATAAACAAGGAAGCATTCAAACAGGTGTGCCACCAAAAAATCACTCTGCGGCACGTCACAATCCCACAACCATTCGAAAGGGAAAATTTCTCTTCCCATTCCAATAACTTCCCCCGTTGCCCGCGAACCGTCCCCCTTCCTTCGTCTTGAGTATTCCACAATCCAAACAAACCGGGGCGAAAACAAATTCAACAACATAAACATGTAAACAAACTGCTGCGGCTGCGGATGAGAGTTTGGTTGGGGTTTGCTTTGCTTCGCTGGTGACAAATCTTTACTCACGGCGCTTGTTTGTTTTCGTTTTCGGTCGGTTGGTGCGGGGAGGGTTTCGGACCAGGAACCATTTCTAAGCGGCATTCACGTTTACCCTCGCTAAACCGCCTGGCTTGGTGGTTGGTTATGAGCATAGAGAATGAGAAAGCCGTCTAGCAATTAATCGACACGCAATGCACCAAATGCACTGATTTCCGTTTGGGGCCAATTTCGCGTGACAAGATATAGACGGAAATTAAACTCATCTGCCATCGGAAGGATTCCTGTTGAGACGCCTCAAACTCACCCATAAATTACAGATAAACGACTTGGCATGATGTTTGAGCCTACAGACTTGCTCAGGTCCTTGCTAAATTCCCTTAAGGGCTAAACTCGAAAAAACCGTAGAAATCTGTAGATATCAAATAGTCTACGATTGTTTTGAAACAAGCACTGGAATCACTGCTCACTGATAGATAGCAACATAATTGATCTACAGTAAAACGTAGCTTCGTTGTTCAAATAATTTCACTTTCAATCCATGCTCACGCTGCGCTGAGGAGTACTTTCACTCCCCCGCTAGTGTCTAGGGCAAGTTCGACAATGCACCTGTAGACTCTGTCTTTTCTTGCATTAGATCACCACTCCTCCACATCTAGGAAGCAATCTTAAACTTACATCTCAGAGGGCTGAGACCTATAAGGCTAACCACCAATTGCCCCGTGATCAATAAATAGGATAATCGACCGCGTGGAAAGTGGGTTGGCTAATTCCTATTATTATACCGATTACGGTTGGAAACCTAGGGTTCCAATTTTAGATTACGGTGTTTATTGGATACCACATTCTTCGCGGAACTCGCCGGTACTTAAAACGAGTTCGAGAGCACCGGCAAATGTTGTCAACACTATCAACGGGCTGAGCAAAATAGCTTCATTAAAGCGAAACCTTTCTTGGCGGGCCCTCACCAGCATGCAGGTTATCGCGAATCGTGACGAAAAGCCGTCGAGAAAGCTAGTTTTGGCCTATCGATGCCCCGGCTGCCCTCCCTGCTGCTCATGGCAGTTGTTTTCGTTGAAACGAAATCGAAAAAAAAATGAAGGCAGATGAAAGGTGCGACGCGGTCATAACTACCGCGCCGAGCCGAGTCGAGTCGTTGACGTGTTGTCTCGTCGTCAGTTTGGACCGAAAGTGAGAGTTGTGGTTCGTGGCGCGCTGAATCCGCACCTCGCTGCACCTCGCCGCGCCGGTTCCAGCGCAGCAGGTGGACCAAATATGGGTTCCGTAAATTTAATTAAATTTAATTATGAAAAGCTACCCGTCCGGGCACCCCACCCGGGGGGTCGCGTACATCTTGCATTGCTTGCCATTTCCGAAAAAAAGTTGTCAACGAGCGGAGTTTACGAGAGAAACCGGTGAGATTATGAGTGATGAGGTTCTTCACCTGGGTGTGTGGGCTTGTTTGGAAGATTCGCTACGATCTCGGCACAGGGAAAGTTAACGTAATAAAGTTTTGAATATATATTCAAGTATTAAATTTTTAAACGCACTCAAATCGTGTGTGGCAAGTTAGTCAAACTTGAAAAAAAAGATGCTCGATGATGCTGCTACGAAAAGTATTCCCATTCCTATCTCACGTTCAAGTGCTCTTGTTCGTGCAGTCTTATATCACTCAAACATAATTTACCTTGAACTAGACTAGCTACGCTAATCTTCTTAGAAGCGGGTTGTTTACATGACGCTCGGGTTCAACTGTTAGTCGTTCACTGGAATTGATTGGAATTTATATGAAGCAATTCCATGCCAAATCAGTCGAAAAACAACAAATTTTGACGCGACCCTCTTCGATTTAATTGAAACTTGGTGTTTATGATGGAAACACAAAAAATCTCAATTTTCGTTATCATATGACCAATTAAAATTGCGACTGATATTTTGAAAGGCGTATTCAAAATCATTAATTTTTCGTTAAAAAATCATAATTCAACATTCTAATATCTGAATAAAATATTATGTTTGCCAAAATCATTGGAAAATTAATGAACTATTTGGCGAATTTCATGCCAACTCGACTGGCTGTTGGCAACACCATCTCAGATAGCAGTGAAACGCTGTGGACGAAACACATGGGTCTTTTAAGCAACTTTGCGTACCTGAAATATTCTAAAAACAATTAGGCTACTTTTTGCAAAGGGCCAAAAGAATTTTCAATTTTTTTTAAATTTCTATTTCAAAAACTATGAGACTTTCAAAGTTTTAGTTAAAGAAAGAAATATGGGAAATCGTTTAAGTTTTCCCAAAAAAAAAAAAATGTAAAATTATTTTTTTAAATTTACACTGATTTTTTTTTCAAATATTAAAATTCAATTTTTTCAAAAACTTTTTTTTTTAATTCTCAAAAAAAAAAAAGTGTAAACAGCTTATACAATTATCAACAAATAGTCTATACCTCGGAAGATGGGCACTTTTATAGGAAACAAGTTTTTCTAAATGGGGGTCTTCGTAGCCACTTGGTTACGTGTTCGCTTACCAAGCGCAACCATTATCAGCGATGGAAATCGATCCACGGTGGAACAAAGATCGATTCATCCATATAACTGCTCTGCTCTGCAAGAAACATCGGGCTACTGTTCTATAAATAACCCAACAATGATCAATATCAACTTTATCCGCTGTTCGGTCTGCTGAACAATGGAAGAACAGATAGAATACCCTTACGCCTAAATGGCTACTACTGTGTAATTTACCATAATGCAATGGAACAGAAAACTTAACGCCTAAATGGCTACTACTAACAACTGATAATTAACAATTTATAGAAACATAAACATATGTACATGTACACGATTAAACCCGGCTCTGTTACAGCTAAATGCTAATGAGCCTAATAAATAAATAAATGGGATAAAAAAAAAAGTTTTTCTAACAACAACTTTTCCAAGTTTCTTTTTGAAAAAAATACGACAAATCCTAATATTGTTAAAAGTCAAGATAGCGATATAATGCATTCAGCAAAGTTTTAGATCTTCTTCATAGAACTTCCGTTGAAAACGACAACGTTTTATCTTTTATAGTTTCTGGAATATAAGACATTTTTGTTTGATGACACCTGAAAAAAATATGTTTTACTCGTAACATTTGTTTATGTAAATTTTCGCGTTTGATATGTTCTTGACATGTTCTAAATAAAAAAAAGATTGTTGAATATATAAATCGCGATAATTCTGCCAGAACGAACCGAGCGCCAAAAACATTATTTTGAGATATTTCAATTTGAAGTTTGAACTCCCTCTAATTGACCGTAGTTGATCAAATTTAATATTTTATCGTTGAAGTGTTACAAGCAGGATATCTTCGAAGCACTGAGACTATGAATGTCTGTAAAATAACGCATAATTATTGAAAAAAATTACTTTCAGTTTTGGAACGCATGCACTCAGTTCACTTTAGCAGAATAAAAGTTAAAGAATATGGGTTTCAGTTCCGTATGGTTGGATGTATTTTTAGTCTGTCTTATTACTAAAATAATACTATTGAAATGGTTGAGAAAAACTTAAGATTCTTCGTCGCTGATCAGGTCGTAATCAATATCAACATTGTTTTGATAATCGGAAACCACCTTCATGAAGAATTCATGGTTTACAGGGGGTACATATTTCATCAGATGTTGGATGTCGTTGTACTTCGCACGGAAAATACTGTGCCCATTTAGATGTAAAAGTTACATTTTGGCTTGACTGATAAAGTTGAAGCGCCTCCTAATCTCTTCCTCAAGTCTAACTCAAAGAATGGATCATCTGGGCCGTGACTATACTGAAACTTATGTATTCCGGGTTTCGATTTTACCACAAAAATTACTTTCACATTTAGACAGTTCACATTGTCTTTGTTCTTATCATTTTTTCTATTGATAAATAACTTTTGCAACGCTTCAGCCGAGAAAAAATCGTTGCTTATTATCTAAGTGACAAAATTTTTTTCTTGTTTTGCTTACAAGATGAGACAACTTCTCCCAATGATCTGGACAGGAAACGTTCCTCTGTTGAACTATTGAAACACGAGTTGATTTGGCAATAAATGCTGTTTGTGTTCCCCACGATGCTTTTTCGTGAAACTGTTTGAAATTTCACAGACGTTGCTCAAAAGACAATTTGTTATAAAAAAAATAGGACAACAATAGAAGTAATTGGCTTGAATCTTCTTAGTCGCAACTACCACCCCTCGTATGTTGATGAATGATTTGCCTGCATTTATATTAAGCTTACGTGGTTTTTTCTTCCAAAAATGAGAATCAGCATGCTTACGTTTTCTGAGACACGGCGGCGAATCTACGTTCTCCTGATGAATATCCGAAATTTGTTCAATTGTTTTATTTCTTTCTTGTTCCAAAATGTTTTGATCGGAGAAAATTTAAAAAAATGTACAGCCAGATTGAACCAAGTCAAAAAATGTCACCAGGAATATTATTGTCTCTTATAGCGAATTCGTTTTTGTTCAGTTTCAACCCCAGTGCCGCACTAACTGCTGTCAAAACGTTTTTTTATTCACTCAGTTTCGCACTCAGTGTCGCACTAGTTCGCCCCGAAAACTGTTAGTTTCGCACTGAGATGTTTCACGGGTTGGCACTCGGGTTCACCAATACAACTATACTGAACTGTCAAGTTCCGAATATTATTTTGGAAAATCTAAAAATAATGACTATGAAAATGGAAAACCTGCTGCTTTTGCTTTTGTATTATTGGAAGCGTAATCCAATTCGGATTCTGATTTTGAAGAGTATATTCGAGTAGACGGCATTAAGCTACGTGTGCTTTCATTGGAAGGTGAAAATAATGATGGATATTCAGGTGGAATAAATTTCAAAATCAAAATTATGAATGAAAATTTACTTTAACGTATCGAATATTTATTTTATGTGATTAAATAAGAGGATTTTTCCGATATCGCAGAAACATATTGAACGAAAACTGTGTCTAATGATGATTTTATATTATAATAGTAATTATTTGTGGAACAAACAGGAAATGCATCGACAAATGGTTAAGTGAGTGTCAGAACTACATGTGTTAGGTAATCGAACAATATGAAGTACAAATTTTTATTCAAACTTTTATATGTTTACACTGCACTTGGCCCTTCTGATCCGATGGAGAACAATTTACCTCCCAAGCACTAATATCACCACCAGACGTCGACACTGTACATTTGCCGTCGTAAATATAAACAAATCAGACTATATAACGTACACCAACAAACCAACGCATTCGTGAAACTGAAAACGTTTTTTTATTACAGAGTCAGTTTGGCACTGACTCAGTTTTAAAAACGAATTCGCTATTAGATTCCTATCCTCCATAACCAAGTCTTTCTCAATAACATCCTCCCTTTCATGCTGTGAGTCCACATCTTTGTTAATTTAGGATTCAGAATCTTTACTAAAGTGAAAAAACCAAATTATGTAGCTGCTGGACACGCAAAACTTCTTTATCTTTGCAGCCAGAGCGAACCAACTAAATACATGCTACCTTTTAATATGATATTATCACACAACACATTAGTATTTTGTAACGGCTCTTGAGTAATTTGATAAATAGTACATCTATTGACTCACTTTTGCTCTTTTTGAGGAAAAAATATCCTAATAAATGAAAATAAATTAAATTGAAAATGTATTATACTTAATTCATTATGGCTGAACGCAATTGCAGATTAGCCCTCTTAACACGATTTTACACTTCAGAGCAGCCCTCGGATGATGTTACTTACCAGATCCCGACGACAACTGTTCCCAAGAGCTGTCAGAAATAGAAAAAAATTGATAGAGATTCGGATAAATAGGATAAACTGCCTTTTTGAAGAAAACTATCCTCTATCCTCTGATGACATGTTGTTGGTCTATGGTTCGCTCTGGTTGAATGCAATTTCCTTTTTTTTTGCAGTCTGCTACACAGAATGTTCGTTTTGTAGCTGTTGTCAACTATCCGAATGACACGGTCATTTTCTAGTCGATAGATTATTTTTTTCTGCATCCAGTGGTGTACAAATCTCAATTTTGAAAAAAATGGTGCTTGATTCGCTTTGGTAGAACCCCGACCATATATAAAAATGGAGTGTTGTCTGTCTGTCTTTCTGTCTTTCTGATTCTTATGGACTCGGAAACTACTGAACCGATCGACATGGAGATTGATATGTAGGGATTGTTGGGGCCGGGGAAGGTTCTCGTGACAGTTTGAGACCCCTTCCCTACTCTCTAAGGGGGGGGGCTGCCATACAAATGAAACACAAATTTCTAAATTTCCCGAGAATTAATCAAGCAAATGAAACGAAATTTTCCGTGTGGAGGATCTAGGGTGCAATAAATGATTCTATGGTGGTTAGATACCCCTCCCCCATCTCTTATGGGGGAAATGCATTACTCGAGAATTAATCAAGCAAATAAAACCAAATTTGGCATTTAACGCAACGGAGAAACATGTTATTTACAAGTGGTTGAAAAATCATGAACGAGAATTGTGTCTGAAAATAATCTGATATTATAATGTCGAGTTTTGGTAGAAGTACTATAAATTTTATAGTAAAAGGCAATTTCAAAGGGTAGATTAGAAGATCAATCAATGAATAATTCTGCAATTGGACCCATGAACAGCGCTTAGTAAGAAAACGTTGATGTGATAACGAAAAATAAATTTTGGGCGGGACGAAGTTTGCCGGGTCAGCTAGTTTTTTTTTCAAAGAAAATATGAAAACAAATGTTGTCAGAAAAACGTTTTCCCTACAAAGGTTTCCATCTTCCGACATGTGACATGTTGGCGATTGAAAGGGCTATTCATATATTAGGCTGTCAAAAAAGTCCTGAGGTATTTCCGCGAGGTGTCGTTGTAAGCGCGTAGTTCTAGTTGTATTCATTGTATCGAGTCATACTATAACTTGTTGGAAAGGTATTTTTGCGCGCTATAATATAGTCCTTGACAGTGTTTTGTTTGGTTAACTCGTTCGTGAGTTATAGTGTCGCAAATATGGAGCAAAATAAAGAGAAAATCCGACATATTTTACAGTACTACTATGACAAAGGCAAAAATGCATCTCAAGCTGCCAATAAAATTTGTGCAGTTTATGGACCCGATACAGTTTCCATTTCCACCGCACAACGATGGTTTCAACGTTTTTTCGTTCTGGTGTAGAGGTCGTCGTAGATGCGCCACGCTCCGGAAGGCCTGTCGTCGAAAATTGCGACAAAATCGCTGAATTAGCCGAGAAAGACCGGCATAGTAGCAGCCGTAGCATCGGCCAAGAGCTGGGGATAAGTCATCAAACCGTTATTAACCATTTGAAGAAGCTTGGATTCACAAAGAAGCTCGATGTATGATATATATGTATAGGTGCCACACACGTTGACGCAAAAAAACATCTTTGACCGTATCGACGCATGTGAATCGCTCCTGAATCGCAACGCAAACGGTCGTGGTCGAAGCCCGCTGAAGCGGCTCAGACGGTGGCCAAGCCCTCATTAACGGCCAGGAAGGTTCTGCTGTGTGTTTGGTGGGATTGTCAAGGAATAATCTATTATGAGCTGCTTCCCTATGGCCAAACGCTCAATTCGGACCTGTACTGCCAACAACTGGACCGCTTGAAGGTAGCACTCATGAAGAAGAGGCCATCTTTAATAAACAGAGGCCGCATTGTCTTCCATCAGGACAACGCCAGGCCACACACTTCTTTGGTGACGCGCCAGAAGCTCCGGGAGCTCGAATGGGAGGTTCTTTTGCATCCGCCGATAAGATCTTACACTTTGTCGAATGCACTATTTCGCTATCTTGATTTTTAACAGAATTAGGATCAGTTGCATTTAAAAAAAATAGTGAAAAAGTTGTTGTTGGAAAAAATTTTCTACTGTAAAAGTGTTTGTTGATAATTGTATGGGTTATTCACATTTTTTTTGGGAATTTTATACAAATACGTTTTTGAGAAAATTGAATTTGAATATTTTGAAAAAACAGTACAGCTTTTTCTTGAAAAAAATAGTGTAAATTGAAAAAAATAATTCTTTAAATATTTTTTTAAGGTTTCAATGATTTCCTGCAAATATGTTGATTTATTGACAAATATTTTGTAAGTCTTATAGTTTTTAAAATAGATATTTTTGAAAAAAAATTAGAAATTTCTTTTTGGTCTTTTTCAAAAAGTAAAAAAAAATTAAAATTTCTTAAAAGACCCAAAGATTTGTCAATATTCAAAAAAAGAATTTCTTTTTATGTATTTTTAAGTTTATTTTTTCTCAAAAACGTATTTTTTTAATTCTCAAAAAATTACATGACAAATTCCAACATGTCGTTCATACATCGAAAGATTCATGTGTATTTTTTTCAGAATTTTCAAAAAAGAGAAAAAGAGTTATAATTTTCAAAAACTTTTTTTCAATATCAAAAAACTTTTGATATTTTTAAAAGAAAACATAAGCAATTTGCTACATTTAATTTTTTGACTAAAATTTTATAGGCCTAATGAGAAAGTCGCTCAAAATAAGCCATATTTGTTGCTTATGAGCCATTTAAATTGATACAAATCAATCCATATCTAATGTGCACAAGCAGATCTTATTTAGCTTTGGTAATCTTACATGATACATGCAGTGATACATGCTCTTTCAAGGGAAATTAATTCCGACCAGTATGACACCCATAAAGGAATTTAATGCGACCGCAAAGGGTTAAATTGGTCTCATGATGATGAAAATTGTGATTTCGGGTAGTTTCCGCCATAAGTACCAAATTTCGAATCTGAGAGAATCAGGTCAACGGCTGGCTGATATGGCATGGAATTGCGCTATAGTATTGATGTTCCTAGGAAACATAACGTTTCATCATCAAGGTTATCACCCAAGACAAATTTCGCACTAAAGATTCTATATAAGTCTATTCGTGTGAAGAAATAAAATAAAACTGTAAAATAAACGTTTGAATCTCATCGGGACAAGATCAATTTTAAGATGATAAAAATGATTAAGGTTACAGATAACAGATAACAGATAACAGATAACAGATAACAGATAACAGATAACAGATAACAGATAACAGATAACAGATAACAGATAACAGATAACAGATAACAGATAACAGATAACAGATAACAGATAACAGATAACAGATAACAGATAACAGATAACAGATAACAGATAACAGATAACAGATAACAGATAACAGATAACAGATAACAGATAACAGATAACAGATAACAGATAACAGATAACAGATAACAGATAACAGATAACAGATAACAGATAACAGATAACAGATAACAGATAACAGATAACAGATAACAGATAACAGATAACAGATAACAGATAACAGATAACAGATAACAGAGACAGGTAACAGATTGATAACACTCGAATTAAATTTGCGATTGAATGAGAAATACCTTAAAACTTAAAACAAACAGTTGAAGCAAAGTAGAAGTAAAAAACTCTTCGAACTTAACTTATCAAATATTGTCTGATGTGAATATTATTCCGTCGGATCCGGTGGGTGGTGTCACTGATGAAGAAAACCTGAACTGGTTAATATAAAAGTATGTTTATATCTTCTGGTCTTTTCAAACAGGGTTGCCCTGTAGCTATTAATGTATAGAAGGTGTTATTGGAATTAATTGAGAATCGCCGATCGCTCTATATTTTCCAACATTTGTACAAATATTTTTGAAAACTGAGAACAGAAAGTATTTTTCAATTTCAAACCAAAGTGATCTCCAATGTTTTTAGGGTAGCATATTTCTCACGTCTCATATCACGTGTTTATGAAATGGTTTTTACATTAATTACTTTTCTCACTGCGTACACTTTTTTTTTGCATTCCAATGCAATTGGATTCAAGATTTATTTCTCATGCTACACACAACACATTACATTACGATTTCATATTCCGAATCATTTGCAACTTATGTTGCGCTCTTACAAAAAACTGCACCGGGCGAGAGTAAACTCATATTTCAAATTCGTGCTAGCCAGTTAACAATCTATTTTAAGACTAAGAGCATTTAAGTGTGCTACTTAATTCATTCGGTTTTTTTTTTTAATGAAAAACACATTTATTTTAATAATAAAATGAATTAATACATTATTCAAAGTATTGGTCATTATAACTACTATTTCCCATCGATCGTTTTGGCAGTCGTGGGATTCACGGAAGAAGCTTCATTTTTTGAATCCACCCATTTTGTGACATTCTGTTTCAGAGTAATGCGTCTTCAAATCAAAGCGTGCAACATCAATCGAAACAAATGGTAGTCGGAAGGAGCAGGGTCTGGTCTGAAAAAAGGGGTCGAACTAGAATTTTACATTCGTTATTCTTTTTTACAAATAGTTTCAAACTCGAACAGAAACTTGCATGCAAACGCAAACTCTCATGATGGAATGGTGTTTTTTTACAACGATACTCAGCATTTTCAAAGCAGTAAAAATTGAACTACAATAAAAAAATTGTAAACAATATTTGGATGACAGATGTGATTCAGCAAAAATCAGCAGCTGACTTCGACTGTCAGCATTTTGCACACAACACTTTGGGCCATCTTGTGGAAACGGAACGAATTAAGTTGCACGCGCAATAATTTCAAAATTTTCAAATTGTTTTTTCATTACACACACCGGTTTTGTGATTTGTTTGAAGACGAAAAAAAAGTATCAATTCTGAGGGTGAATAGAATGTTTTGATGAAAGATGAAGATGTCATACACTGTCTGATGTCTGTGGTAGAGGCTCGAAGATATGATGCAGCCGCTGTGAAGCTACAGTGAGTATCAGCTACTGAAAGGTGAATACGCTGTGTCCCTGACAGGGAAAGTAAATAAGGAAATATTGTGACACATGGTCAGCTTGGTAATTTCCACGTGAGGGGCAGGCGATTGTATCAATTGCCGTTTAGCTACTAAAAAAAACACACACACATACACACACACACACACACACACAAATCATCGATCCTTTTCAGGGCCACTAAAAACTCTACTGAAGGGGTAATTCCAAAACCTGGATTCATTCTAAAATAATATTCGAAGGGATGAACAAGTAAATTGAATGGAATAATTTCGTAGCCCTACGTCAACAATGTCGTGTCTTGCACACCACTATACTTCTGTGCTCTTATTTTTTTGTTCTTTCCATTTTGAACGAATAATCCTCTAGAACATTATTTCTGGTAACGGAGCAATAAAGTTATATGTTCCTCTAGTTACAACAAAGATCGATAAATGAGCGATCGTTAAATAAAATGATAAAGTGTGATATTTAAACATTAAACTAAAAGCAAAATAGGCAGACAACTTATTTTTACCTGTAATTTGAATTTTGTTATATCTCTTCCTGAACTTGAATTTAAAACTTACTTGGAAAGTCGTTCTTGTATTATCCGGAAGGAAAAAAGTTAGAGTTTTTTTTGTAAAACCAGGAGGGATGAAAATTATTATAATTCAGTCCACAAATCCAGAAAATCCAACACAGTTAGAAGAATCAACATAATAATTTTTTTCATTATTTTTTTGAAGTTGAAATGAAAACAAAACTGATTTCCTACATTCCATTCTCTAACTAACATTTTGTAGGTCTTATAGGTTTTGAGTGAGATTTTTTTTTTCCAAACTCAGAGTTTTGCTGCCATGTGCTGTCATACAAATGAAACACAAATCATCTTGTATCAAATAAAAAAGCGATTTAATAAAGAATTAAATTAATATTATTTTGAAAATTAAAATAATTTTTTATCGAAAACAAGTTTTTCAAAAATTTTGAACAAAATTTATATGAATAGCCCATACAATTATCAACAAGTTTTTTTCAGAGGAAACATAGCAAAGTTGTTGTTAGAAGAACTTTTTCCCTCTAATAGTGTCCAGCTTCCGATGTATGGGTGCCTTGCCGGTTATTTGGAAGGATTATTTATATGATTTTTTAAGATTTAAAAAAAAACTATTTTTGAGAAAAAATACGATTTTTCTTCTGTAATTTCATTTATTTCCTACAATTCATTCCTCGACAAGTATCTTGTAGCTTTTAAGTTGGAAAATAATTAAGGAAAATACTTTGACCCCTATAGAAAATAGTCTAATTCTCTTTAGAAGATATCAAGTATGCAAAGTTGCTTAAATGACCAATGTCCTTACACCCACAACGTTTCCCTGAAATGATGATTCCAACTCCTAAGACGAGTTGGCATGATATTCGCCAATAACTATGTTAGTACATATAGTGTTTGTTGCAATTTGAGATTGCAATTCACGAAGTTTGTATTCTGAGGAAAAAGAGAAAGGAACTCATCATTTCCTTAGTCAGAAATGTTTATTCGTTGTCTTCGCCAGAAGACAACATGTCTAAGCATGTCTAACGTTCAGCCAGTGTATCATTCCATCAATCGGAAACCCTTTGGGAATATTCTTGAATTGACTCTGAAAATTGAAAATTGAAAATTGAAAATTGAAAATGATTCTTTTAATCATGTTCATTGAATATGCCGTTAATTAATGGGGACTTCCAGTAATTTGAATTTATTCGATAATTGTTTTCGGGCATTGACACTCAGCGAATAATCGCTAAAAAAAATTTACAAAACTTTGAAAAAAAAAAGAAATTGAATTCCAAGGAACTGGTTGGGGAATCACTCAGTGCGCCACGTTCACATTATCACGGGGGAATTCCCCGGCATAACAAGACCGAGTGGATTATCTCGTAGCGAACCCAGCTTATGCTCCAATTGCTGGTTCAGTTGTAGATTAAACACGACTGCTGCAACATCATATCTCCCCTAGTGGAAGTGAATCTCAACGAGGATGAAGTTAGTGCTAGCGAGCGTCGTTTTGGTGGTGGTATTTTGGTACGGAGTGGCCAGTCCCGCTCCACAGTGGAAGTATAATGATTCAGAGTTACGTGAAAGTAAGTGTAACCGTTTGTGGAGATTGGCGAATAACTGGTGTCATTTTTTCTACGACAGGACGTCAATCGGACGTATCAGGAACAACACCTTATGCGCATCAGGAGGCGGTAAATGCGTATACCTATAGTCCATTTGCACCAAAGACTAGTCCAACAACAACCACCACAATGGTACTTTTAGCTCACCTTTTTAAAACAGTATGGTCGTAACGAGAGATTAATTCAAAAAAAAATTGCAGGCACCTCCACCGACAACGACTAAGAAGAGAGGATTTTGGGACTGGCTTGGATAATTTAATTTGACTTTTATAATACTCATTACATAGCACTATCCATGCACACATGATAGAGTCATATCTAGATGTTGAATGCGTACTTTGAGTGATAACTTTGTGTTAAAAGTGTATACCAAATAAATCATGTTGGTGCGATTACATTCAAACCAGTGACATTCCATTATTGCCATTTTTCTGTTCTTCCGTTGCACGAATAGTTGCTTCCATCGCGGGATTACGTTTAACAGAGAGACCAGAGCAGATAAGCGAAGCCAAAGTCCCAACAAACACACAACAAGTAGCGATCGTAAACAAGACATCGCAGAAAAAAACACAGATGTTGCTTTCACTATCATCGCACCGTGTCGTCATCGGCCGGCGATACGGTTCCCGGGTACCATTCGAATTTGGATACTTATGGACCACCCTCCGGCAATCTGCAGAGCGCGCGCGAAAAAAAGTGAGGCATCGGCCCGTTTGACATTGAAAGACGGCGGAGACAAATCGAGAGTGAGAGTGGTCACAGTACTTGTGGCCACATCAACCGGCATCCGGCAACCGGTTTCCGTCCGTTACGTGCTGTAAACCCCGCGTGGAACTCGTTTCGCTACGAGCAGATGCCGTTTTTCGCGAAAAAAAAGCGCAAACATAAAAAAGTGAACTCAATGGTGGAGTGAAATTTCCGAAAACATGTCCACTTGTTTTACGGTATGCGAGTGTAACTTGAAGTCGAGGTGAGCCGAGCGCTACCACCGTAGAAAGTCACTGCACCCCGCTTTCGGGATGCCGGGTTTGTTTTGATGATCCGGCCAGATGTGGTCGTTGCGGGTGCGCCATCTCGGACGCGATTATGTCGCTGCCGTGTGCGGCTGTTGACCCTTTTGCAAAGCGTTGATGCTGGCGGCGGTTTCCGACCGGCCGACCGGCCGACCGGTCGCTGACATTTTGATTTATGTCAGTATTGTATTATTTGGTTCCCTGTAATTGGTGATTATAATTAGAGGAAGAGAACGCTGTCGGTTTCAGACGGTTCATCAAGCCATTTATAAGAAAGGATGCTAAGAAATGAAACTGAAATAGATTAGATTCTGTCAAAACTTCAGATAGAATAGCGGAATACAATGTAACAATGGCTCAATAGTAGTTTTTGTGTATTTTTGCGTGTTATCGATAATCGAACAATGTAATCTTCTGATGCATTAAAGACTCTCCAAGGATACGTTGTTAGGGATCATTTTATATTTACCCCTCATCCCAGGACTGGTATATGCGCATCGATAATGTTTAACATATTGGTCAATCAGTTTTTCAGTTTTTCCGTGTATGCTATCTCTTTTTGTTGTCTTCTATTTGATACAGTACGGAAGGGTAGATATGTTTTTATCCAAAATAATGATGGTACAGCTCAGAAAAACTGGACATTGAATGGAGACAAACAAGATTTTTTTGAGCAGTATGGTGGAATAATTTTCTAGATTGCTGTGAAGAGCTTTTAAAACAATCGCATCGATCTTAACTGTAACCGATTGTGCTCAGGTCTTCGCCAAGACTACGATAGGATACGAACATAACTTTAGGCTATTGACGAATTTCATGCCAACTCGTCTTAGAAGTTGGCAGCGCCATCTCAGGTAGAAGTGAAGCGTTCTGAGTGTAAAGACATAGATCATTTAGGCAACTTTGCATATTTTAAATAATAAAAAAAACAACTAATTTTTGGAAAGGGTCAAAAAAAATTTCTTGACTTTTTACACAAAAATATTATTCTAAAACTATAATTTCTACAAAATTTTAGCAAGAGATGGAAATGTAGGAAATTATTCAGATTTTCACATTGAAATACCAAAGCTTTTTTTTAATTTCGCTGAAAATTTAAAAAAAAAATTAAAATTCATTATTCTCAAAAACGTATTTTTTACATTCTCAAACAAATTATACACTGCGTTTCACAACTATAGAACCACTAATTTTTTCTGAATTTCCACATATATGTAAGAAGTCGGTTGAATTGAAGTATATAGTGTAGAGTTCAATAATTATCTTCATTTATAAGACTGGCCATTTCAACTTTATTGTTGTGTTCAGGCGCGAAACATTCAAAAAACAATAATTCCAGTGTTTCATTACTATAGAACCAGATGGAAAAACTCTCACTCCTTTACAAAATTAACGCAAATTGAACATGAATTACGATAAGTTTCTAATTCGTAGGTCATCTTTAGTTTTCAATCAGTTCAAATAACCCATTCGGGGCTGTTACGACGAATCTGCGCCATGTTGTAGTGGATATCTCGTTCTACGCAGAGGATACTGCTCGTTTAAGCTCTTCAAATCACTCACACTGCTGGTAAGCTGCATCTACTATTCGTCCGATCACTTCTTATAAGTTCCTGACAGGATTTTGATTTGGTAAACAAGCTGCCCAGTCCAGAATCTGAAGCCCCTATTCATTAAACCATGCCATGAACTTCCAGATTTTATGAATTGATGCCAAATTAGCCAATTATCACATTGTTTTTGATGCAAAAATAGCCGTAAATGATTATGAAGAACTTCGTTGCACTTCTGACTGTTCATTCGTGTTGGTGGTAAGCTATCTAAACCAGGCCTTTTTGAGAAAATTCTTCCGAAATCATCAAACTGACGCCTGCAATGTTACGAGTTAAGAAATTAAATGACACTTTCGGTAAATCCTTCCGGTATGAAGAAATTCTATTCAAGTTGAATTTTCTCAGTCAGAGGAGTTCTCCTGAAATAGTGAAACCCATGGGATAAGATTCCACATTAGTTTTTGGTTCGGCAACTTTGGAGATGGGATTTTTATAGTTTGGGGAGAATTTTCTCAAAAAGGCCTGGTTTAGATAGCTTACCACCAACACGAATGAACAGTCAGAAGTGCAACGAAGTACTTCAGAATCATTTACTGCTGTTTTTGGTTTGATGGATAGGGAAAAAAATACTACATCAGATTCTGGACTGGTCTGCTTTTTTACCAAATCAAAATCCTGTCAGGAACTTATGAGGAGTGATCGGACGAATAGTAAATGCAGCTTACCAGCAAGTATGAGTGATTTGAAGAGCTTAAACGAGTAGTATCCTCTGCTTAGAACGACATATACACTAAAACATGGTACAGCTTGGTCGAAACCACCCCGAATAGGTTATTTGAGCTGATTGAGAACTAAAGATGACCTACGAATTAGAAACTTATCGTAATTAATGTTGAGTTGGCGTTAATTTTGTAAAGGAGTGAGAGTTTTTCCATCTGGTTCTATAGTTAGGAAACTCTGGAATTTCAGTTTTATTGATGTTTCGCGCTTGAACACACCAATAAAGATGAAATGGCCAGTCATATAAACGAAGATAGTTATTGTACTCTACACTTTATACTTCAATTCAACCGACTTCTTACATATATCTGCAAACTCAGAAAAAATTAGTGGTTCTATAGTTCTGAAACGCAGTGTATGAGGAGCTTTTACAATTTCCATTAAGTCATCCATACATTGAAAGATGGGCACTTTTACAGGGAAAAAGTTTTTCTAACAACAGCTTTTCATAATAATCCTAGTTTTGTTTAAATTAAAGATAGTGATATAGTGTATTCGACAAAGTTTTCGATCTTATTAAAATATGAACTTTCATCCAAGACGTCAACTTTCTATCTTTTATAGTTTCTGGAACATAAGGCATTTTTGTATGGAGACTTCTGAAAAAATAATATTTTACTCGTTACATTTTTTTTTTCTATATTATAGTGACTTTCAACACATTTCGGCTGGTTCGTCACTTTTACTTCCATTTTTAGGAAGAATGTCGGGAGTGAGAATTGAACTCGTGATCTCTGCGTGAGAGGTATGGATGTTACCACTACGCCAGATCGCCTCCTACTCGTTACATTTTTGTGTGTAAATTCTCGCGTTTGACAAGCTCTTGACATGTTGTTTAAAAGAAAATAGTTTTAAGAATCTGTAGGTCACGATAATTTATACGTTAAAATGTTACGAGTTAAACATAATTAGTATTTTTTCAAAGATAACATGAAAAAGTTGTTGTCAGATAAACTTTTTATCTGAAAAAGTGTCTATCTTACTATGCATGAATGACTTGTTGGCAATTGTAAGGCCTATCCATATCTATTTTTCTAGAATTTTAAAAACATATATTTTCGAGAAAACCGAATTTTTATTATCAAAATTATTATCAAAAAATCTTTGATAATTTATATCTCAAAAACTATGAGTCGTACCAAAATAGTGTCTTAGAAAGAGTTATAGAGAATTGATAGTTGAATATGAAAAAAAATGTACAATGAAAAAAAAATAGTACTCTTTTTTTTATTTACAAAATAAAAATTAAATTTGCAATATCCAAAATACATATTTTTAATTATTTTTTTAATTTTTTCATACAAAATAGAAGTCATGTAGAAAATTTAAAAAATGGGCCAAAGATGGTAAAACTATTTTTGACGAACTTTGTGGAACATCGAATTTTTAGGAATTTTCGAAAATTCGAATTTTTGTATGTTAACAATTATTTTTAGCCACAAATTATGAATCCTGATGTGATTTAAAACAAAAAAGGTTGCTATCAATCTCCTTCTAAATGTAGCCATTCTCGAAATATTTAAAAAAATTACAAATATTTTTTCAAATATCTCGAGAATGGCTACATTTAGAAGG
Organism: Toxorhynchites rutilus septentrionalis; assembly: GCF_029784135.1. Lineage (NCBI taxonomy): Eukaryota > Metazoa > Arthropoda > Insecta > Diptera > Culicidae > Toxorhynchites > Toxorhynchites rutilus. The sequence goes on along the minus strand of NC_073745.1, from coordinate 312,924,757 downwards.
AGATTTATATTAACCTTTTTTGTTTTAAATAACATCAGGATTCATAATTTGTGATTAAAAATGACTGCTAACATACAAAAACTCGAAGTTTCGAAAATTCCTAAAAATTCGATGTTCCACAAAGTTCGTCAAAAATAGTTTTACCATCTTGGGCCCATTTTTGAAATTTTCTACACGACTTCTATTTTATATGAAAAAATTGAAAAACATATAAAAAAATACATATTATTTGATATCGCAAATTAAAATTTTATTTTGTAAATAAAAAAAAAAGTACTAATTTTTCTTCTCAGTGTATATTTTTTTCAAATTAAGCCAACAATACTCTATAACTCTTTCTAACCCATTTTTTCGGTACGACTCATATTTTTTGAGATATAAATTATCAAAGATTTCTCTTATTCAAATCGATACGCCCTTTTCAAAAGTTACGCTTGAGTCAAAAAATGAATCATGATGATGGATTTGGAAAAGTTGTTGGAAATTATAAGCAAATTCATAAAATTTCATGAACATGACGGTATAACACGACAAACATATTAAAAGGGATTATTTACTATAAAAAAAGACAATAAATTATAAATATTTATTTTAATATTTCGAGAATGGCTACACTTAGAAGGAGATTGATAATAACCTTTTTTGTTTTAAATCACATCAGGATTCATAATTTGTGGCTAAAAATGTTTGTTTTTTTTATCCAAAATATATATTTTTATTAAGGCTCATATGGCGTCAGCCTAACGGGGCCGGGAGTTCAATATTTCGACAATGTTTGCTTACAACTATGTTAGTAATATGTAACCGATTACTCGCGGTTGGCTCGAGGTTAGTATTACAAGTGTTCTCATAATTGGTATGTTGCAGTCTTCGATGCTCTGTACGTGTGCCCGACACGGGATACTTTCTATTGGGATGCAGCTGACCATTAATCAGCAACGCCCCCTAGTCTGTACCCCATATCTAGCGTGGTGCGTCTTCTCGACTCGAGGAATCCAGGATAGAATGGTCACTAGCCGGAGCAAACATCAGCTCGTGTAGAGTTGTCATGAGCGGTACAACCTTTGGCTCTTGTTGAATGATCAGTGGACTGCACAACCTTCGGCCCGTGCATCTGTAAAGAGTGTGTGTATGTATTGCCGCGACTAAGTAAAAGTTTATCGATCGGATAGGAGGGATATGAAACGGGGACACAACGAAGGAAACATCATTAAACGTTAACATCGGCGTTTCTGAGGAACAGGTATAGATGAAGCAGAAGATCAGGATCCCGGCTACCTAAGGGTGGGTTTAGACTAGTGATATATTCATGTGAAGAAATATGATGAGATTTATAGAAATCGCATCAACCGTTTACACTAGCGTGAACTTCTATAATGAATATATTCATATTTTCGGTGAATTTATTCTCCTGAAGTAGAACTGCATCCAACTTTAGTGATTTCTCACCAGTGAGAAATTCACAAGCGTTTACATATGCAGAATTTTTTCAAGTTATGTATACCTCGAATAAGTGTATCATATTTATTCTCACCCGTTTACACCTATTTTCACGTGAATAAATCCATCTATAGCTATAGATCTCCCTAGTGTAAACCCGCCATAAGATATCCCGGATATCCCCGATTTGTTAACATACAAAAATTCGAAGTTTCGAAAATTCCTAAAAATTCGATGTTCCACAAAGTTCGTCAAAAATAGTTTTACCATCTTGGGCCCATTTTTTAAATTTTCTGCATAACTTCTATTTTGTATGAAAAAATTAAAGAAAAAATTAAAAAATATGTATTTTGGATATTGCAAATAGAATTTTTATTTTGTAAATAAAAAAAGAGTACTATTTTTTTTTACTCAGTGTACATTGTTTTCATATTCAACCATCAATACTCTATAACTCTTTCTAAGACACTATTTCGGTACGACTCATAGTTTTTGAGATATAAAATATCAAAGATTTCTCTTACTAAAATTGATACGCCCTTTTCAAAAGTTACGCTTGAGTCAAAAAATTCCCAATTGCTGTGGAAAATTCATATTTCCTCCAACCCAAACGGAATACATACTTTCATTGGAATCAAAAATATTTACATTTCTCTATGATACAAATTTTGCTCTAAATCTAGTACACTGAAAATATTAAACTGAAAAAGTTACATTATACTAAAACCAATTCGATTTGCGTTTACGAGTTACTCGTTTCGAAATGCGCAATGCCACCCCTGGTTTCGAGAAAAACGCGTTTGAAGTTCATTATCATGGCCGTACCAGGTTAGATGCACCCGTGGCCGAGTGGTTAGCGTCTCACATTATCATGCCGGGTGTTCGGGTTCGATTCCCGTTCTGGCCGGGGGATTTTTTCGTCAGAGAAATTCCCTTCGACTTGCACTGTGATCACGCGTCTTCTAGAGCTTGCCCCTCGGAATACATTCAAGGCGTGTTATTTGGCTTAAGATATCTCAACTTAGTATTAATAAATGACGCTAGTTAATGCATACGTTGAGACGGCAAAAGTTCCACAGGGAACGTTAACGCCATTCAAGAAGAAGAAGACCAGGTTAGATATCGCATCACTAAAATGGCTATAGCTCGGTAAATATAATGATTTTCGAAAAGTTTTTTCTAGGTTATATTCTTGAATGCCTAAGCTTCAGAAATATGACGAGAAATATGATTTTTTTTTCAAATTTCTAGACTAGAATACTGCCTTAAAACATTTAAACACACTATCAACATATTGATTTTATTTTGTTTCACGAACAACATATCCGCTAGCAATAATTTACAGATTCCGGGTGAGCTAGTGTAGATATACATTTTCAAAAATAGAAGAAATTCTCATACTTTGCAAAATTGTAGCTTCTCTAGAAAAATGATGCAAAAAGTCGATTTTACACACAAAAGCTCCGGAAGACTACATAAAAATAGTGATGTTTTTTATCCCATTTGTTTATAAATTTAGGTATGGATTGCACATAATTTGACCGAAAAAATTTGATGCATTGCATCTCCATCTCCAACTCTTTCCATAAACGCAACGAAAATAGGCCTTTTTACAACGTATCTAGACGGATGATAAAATAACAAATCATCATTATAAAAAATGACTAAAAAATTATAAAAATAATTCCAGTTTAATCCAGTTCAATATAAGAACATATGAATATAAATATTCCCAACCAAAAATGTTCATATGACACCGAAAGTTGACATTTCGTGCAACCATTACAATAAATACTGTCTAAAGATGATGCGTCACTGGCATTATGGTAGCCGTATGTGTATGAGTGTACGTAATTTGGAAACGCGATAGGGTATTTGTAAACTAATGTTTTTGATGTCAATATGGTGTTATTGCTGTTATTGCAATTAAAAATTTGTAAATCAAAATGTGTAATTTGCAATTCAAAACGGATATATACTTGAAAAAAAAAAACAATAGAAAATCGACATGGAAAATAGTTGAGAATGAACGCCTTTCGCAAATTCGAATTTAGAAATATCGTTGGAGGATTGGGTTGATCCGGATATGTATAAATTTCCAAGAAAATTAGAGCGGATCGAGACAACAGATAGTTAATCACGCGTTTCGTTGTTTATTAAACTGGGATTGAAACTCATTAGCCATACATTATAATTTTGACTCCATAAAACTCTTTGATATTTTATCTATCGAGGTATTAACGTCTTCGAAACTTTGAACTTACACCCCGGTACAGATATGAAGGACGTAGTCCTACGTCAAAAGTTTTGGTGACAATTCTCCACCTCTTCTCGAGCGACTTTCAAACAACGCAGGGCTTACGTGCCGACGGACCGATAGAGAGATCGTTACAGAAGAAGAAAAGGAATCAATTAATTAACTACGCAGCGCCCTCACTCAATAAAAAAACGCGTTCTAACCACTGCTGTTTTATATTGCTTTTCCTCCCCCACTCAGCCCATCATTTTGAACCTCTCGCCGCAACCAAATAAAAATGCTTAATTAGTGGTTCTGCTATGGTAGTTTCAGCAGTTGTTGTTGTTGTTGTTGTTGAGCTGGTCATCCTTTTTATTCCGCACTTCCGCCGAAGCGAACTTTCTCCTATCGACCGCGAGGACCGAGTGAACTTTTTTAATTCTCTCTTGCTAGGAAAAGTCTTGAGTGGATTGTTTTTTATGCTCGGCGCGAAATGTTCGCTTTCTTTCAACCCTAATCAGCAATTAACCGTCCCGTGGGCCGGAAATTCAACATGATTGTATTATCTCTGTTTGGGAATTTGTATTTGTTTCTTTGGATGGCGGGATTAGGAACTCTTCAGCTGTCTTCTTTTTCTTTTTCTTCCTTCTACCGTCTGCGGTCAGTAAGGATCGCTGTGCTTGAGCGAACACTTCAAAGTGACTAATTATTTGTTTTTCACGCACTGCTGGTTCAGTTCGAAGTAATGAAGGTTATTAATTTTACAAGGGGTCTTGTGGGCACGTTTCGGGGGAGATGACAACTCAGTGAGCGAAGGAGTGGTGTGAATTAATTAGCGCCTGCGTTGGGAGATTCAATTATTTGCCCTTAATTCGATGTTCAGTGCTTCGGCAGCAAACAATCCGAAAATAAATTGTTGTGGTATGCAGTGCAAAATTTTATGCACGGTAAGATCGCAGCCACACACGTGTCGGGGAACAATTTATAGTGCATTTAATTAAAATTCATAACTCAGAGTGCCACCGTTGTCGCTTCTGGGGGGCTTCTGAAATTTGGGCTACCATTTGGCCGCAGCTGTGTGCTTACTAATGAGCATGAATTTTCTCGACAGGGCTTCTATGCTATTATTGCTAAGCTGAGAGGTGAAAAATAGATGCAAATATTCTTTTTCGTACGGAAATGCATATAAAACATCGAAAAAAAAAACTAAATGAACGATAACTTCGTCACCTGTGCTTCTTTTATATATCGCATGAAAAAAATCGCACCGAAAACAGAAAATTACACAAAAAAATCCTACAAAAAATTATAATTTGCAATTTTCACAAAAAAAAGGTTTGTCTGAATACATAATTCGTTTATTTTTACAGGCTCAGTTACTTAAGTTTTAAGGAGCCGAATTCTTAACCATATTTCTATAACTAGTCGCAAACAATTATCTTAATTCTATGGTTAGTATGGTAGAAAACCGATTACTAGCTTCGAAATCAATGACGAAAGAGCTCCTGGAAGGTCACCCGATAGTGCCGATATTTTTGTAACAATCAAATTATAAAGGGTGTGTCACATCAAATTGCATCACGGAAAAAACGCTGTAGAAATTAAATTTTTAGGAATTATATCTTCAGCTTTCGCTTATAATCAGATAAGAGTGTATAGATCACGTTGGCCATGCTTCACTGTCAATTTTTCGTAAATTTGGAAAATGTCGTCGAACGAAAAAGAGCGTCGTGAATTAATCCTGTGCACTCATTTCGAGAATCCGGAGTTGTCACATCGGGACATCGGTAAGATGCTGGGAATCGTCCAATCCACGGTCAGCAGAGTACTAAAACGATACTTCGAGAACCTAACCATCGACCGGAAGGTGGAGAACGGCAAAAATGGATGCTCCGTTAGTGAAAAAGATCACAAGCGCGTAGTTAAGCAGTTTAGACGTGATCCGAGAAGTTTGATCCGGGATGTCGCCAATAATCTGAATTTGTCAAGTTCATTCGTCCAGCGGACCAAGCAGCGGGAGGGCCTGCGTACATACAAGGTTCAGAAGGCTCTCAACCGCGACGAAAGGCAAAACATGATGGGGAAGACGCGAGCCCGGAAGCTGTACACCGAAATGCTGACGAAGCCGCATTGCCTGGTAATGGACGACGAAACCTACGTCAAAGCGGACTTTCGTCAGCTGCCGGGCCTGTTGTTCTTCTCCGCAGAGGACAAATTCAGCGTTCCGGAGGAGATTCGCAAGCAGAAACTATCCAAGTTTGCCAAAAAGTACATGGTGTGGCAAGCGATCTGCTCTTGCGGAAAGCGGAGCGCCCCCTTCGTGATGACCGGTACGGTAAACGGGCAGGTTTACCTTAAGGAGTGCCTACAGAAGCGCTTACTACCACTATTGAAGCAGCACGAGGGCCCGACCATCTTCTGGCCGGATCTCGCTTCGTGCCACTATTCAAAGGACGTGTTGGAGTGGTACGAAGCCAACGGGGTCACCTTCGTGCCAAAGGAAATGAACCCGCCCAACGCGCCGGAGCTTCGCCCAATAGAGAAATATTGGGCGATTATGAAGCAGGCCCTCCGGAAGAACCCAAAAGTTGTCAAATCGGAGGCGGACTTCAAGAGAAAATGGATTTCTGTTAAAAAAAAACTACAACCTGACGTTGTACAGAACCTTATGGACGGGGTAAAGAGAAAGGTGCGAGCATAGGGGCTTGGGCTCGAAGTATGAATAAAAAGAAAATGCCAAAAGTTGTTTAATAGTTTTTATTTTACTGTCTAATATTTTCAAAAGGATCGATCTACTGGGCGAATTTCTACAACATTTTTTCCGTGATGCAATTTGATGTGACACACCCTTTATTTTCTGGGAAATTAGTCCCATTTAATTATCTTTTGTCAGTTTTCCTGACATTAAAAACGTTATTTATTTATAAGTAGAAAACAGTCAGAAATTCGACTAGAAATTATTCACATTTTGAAACACATCCGAATACAATTTTTTTTCAATTTTCGCATTTTGTAACTTAACTGGGACCAGTCACTTAGCACTTTCCTACAAAAAAGCTCAATGTCGGTCTCTAGGGACCGTCGCGGGACATTGATTCATAGCGGCTGTAACATTGTTACATTGTCGATGATCGTTATATTTTGTAATCCTAGACCATAGACGTCTAGACGTAGGAACTTGAATCAATTTCGAGGTTTGCTAATTTGATTTGCAAATTGCAAGTATTTTTCTCTATCCAACAATTAAACAAGGGATAGTTGGCAGAAGTTAAAAATTCCATTTAATCTTAAATAGTAAGTTTTCTCAACAAGTTCATGATAATTGGTGTCGAAATGGTGCACGAATCGTTTCAAAGCAAGACTCCTTCTCAAAAATCTCCTCTTCCTTCGGTACTATCTCCTTAGCCAATTCTGTTAGAAAAACTGTGACTTGAAATTGAAATTGTGAGATTGGGTTTTATTTTCATGGATAAATCATGTATAAGAATAATTTGAGGGTTTATGAAAATAGAGTGCAAACCACAATTTTTCAGATCACAGTACAGGTCGGACTCGATTATCCGGGATTCGATTATCCGGAATTTTATTCTCAATTATCCGGAGTATTTTATTTTTGATTTTCAGAAATTTTGAATAATTTGTATAAAAATTCCATAGTGAATAGCCAATATGTGTATCAAATGAAAGGGCTTGACTAGTAGAACACAGTTATTTATGAAAAATGCAAATTCAAAATGGCGGCCACTACAATTACATATGCGGATTACATATTTTCTCAGAACTCCATCAATATGGGTGTCAAATGAAAGAGCTTAACAAGTAGAACACAGTTATTAATGACAAATGCAAATCTAAAATGTTCGCCACCACGATATGGCGCCATATATATTTTTCAACAACCCCATGGATATTGACATAAAATGAAATGATTTGACTAATAGTATTCTATTACATCATCATTACATCGCATCATCAAAATATCCCGAAGAAAGTTAGGAAAGAAATAAAAATTAAAACAAAAGTTCAATGAATTTATTGTAGAGAAGTATACTAATGTTACAGACAATTTACTAAAAACCAGAAAATAAAATAAGTAGAAAAACTTTTTAAGTTATACGGTTTTATGTACTAAATGCTAGAAAATAATTAGCCAAGTAGCAGTTACTAGTTATCACATCCGTTCCTTCATTCTAGATCAATGATGAGACTAAAATAAAATCGTGGGGTATTTGAATAAACAACTAACTGTGGATAATGGAAATCTAACGTTTGTTTCTTACCTATTTTTTATCCCCTGTTGGATGTGAACCACTGCGTCCATTATTCTGAACTATTGTGGTATATCCCATTTTTTTTGTACTCCGCTTCAAGCTTACCTACTGCTTATTGATGAAGAAGTAGACTGAAAGCTATAGCGAGATAGGTGCCAATCAGGAATACTTTGTTTGATAAATTTTATAATCCTGATTGGCGACGCAGACCAAATTTCCTTGGGCTAAAAGAATTGGGCTCCAGAATAGCCTTATCAAGGTATTTAAGTCTGCGTCTAGTTAGAGCTCCACAATTACAGAGCAAATGTTCCGAGGTTTCGCTTTCGGTATTACAAAAACGACAAATATCATCTTGCACTAAACCTATGTTTTTGAGATGGTATTGGCTCGGACAGTGTCCTGTTATAAGGCCTGTGATTGTGCCTAAGTCTTTCTTATTAAGACTCAGCAATTGTTGAGTAATTTTAATACTCGGCGTGATAAATTTTTTAGACTGGTTAAGTTGTACCGCCAACCAGTTGGCTAACACTTCCCGGTCTTCCCAGTTCTTCAGCTCACCTTTCAACACACAGTCAGATATTCCACAGAATGGTTCTGGACCAGTGGAAGGTGAGCTTGAGCCGTTCCTGGCAAGTTCATCTGCTCGCTCGTTTCCCTCTATTCCACAATGGCCAGGAATCCAGTACAGTTGTACCGAACTTATCCGACTTAGTTGCCGTAAGAGGAGAATGCATTCCCAGACAATTTTTGAGGAGCATTTAAAAGCATTTAGAGCTCTAAGTGCCGCTTGACTGTCTGAGAATATGTTAGATGTTAGATGTTAGCATGTCTATATTTTCTTTTAAGGCAGACATTTGAGCTTTCTATTATCGCAGCTATTTCTGCTTGAAAAAACTGTTGGCCAGTTGCCCATAGCTACAGAGATTTTTGTTCTGGGACCATACACTCCAGCACCTGTTCTGATTCCCATTTTTGACCCATCAGTGTAGAACATGATTGAACCATTACGAACACTGGGACCGCCTTCATTCCATATTGAACGAGAAAGTTCGATTACACTGTATGGAATGTCGTAGTTAGTCCTAGGTTCCATCCAATCACTGTTAATCTCTGAGGATGGTCCTACGGGTAAGAGATTCAGGATGCTCAAGTGACCAATTTTGTCTCCGTCTAGTATTTTTTCCATTGTTTAAGCTTTAGAGCGCTTTTCTTAGCCTCTAGCTGAACATGTTGGTTCAGAGGTAGTAAGTGAAGGATAGCCTCCAGTGCCTTCGAGGGTGTGCTTCGCATTGCTCCAGTAATTGCAATGCATGCTAGTCGTTGGAGTTTGTTTAGCTTTTTTGTAGCTACAGTCTCCTTGGTCTTTGGCAACCAGACTAATGAGGCATAGGTTATTCTAGGCCGCCAAATGGCAGTGTAGACCCACATTACCATTTTTGGTTTAAGACCCCATGTTCTTCCTATCATTTTAGAATATGCCCATAGGGCTGTATTGGCCTTACTGATTATTGCATCTAAGTGCGCATTCCAGTTGAGTTTAGCATCTAGGATAACACCTAGATATTTCACTGAAGCGCTGCATTTTATTTCCACTCCCCCAAGATATAAAGACTGCAGATGCTGTTTTTTCTTTTTGGTGAATGGAATAATTGTTGTTTTTGAGGGATTTATGCTCAGACCTTCTGTGGTACACCAAGTTTGTGTAAGGTTTAAGGCCATCTGCATTCTGCTCGATAACACGTCGTCCAACTTGCCTCGTACCTCGTACCTCGTTTCTTACCTAATTTTCTTCGGGATATTTTCATGATTTTCTGTATTCTATTAGTCGAATCATTTCATTTGATACCGATATTGAGGGGATTGCAAAAAATACATTTTGTGGCGGCAACTTTTCCGAATTTTTAGGTTGTTCATAATGTAGTGTATCAAGCCATTCAGCCATTTTTTAGCGGCGGCCAAATTGAATTTTTCAAGATCATGGAATACGCAGTTTTATAATGACACCAGAGATAAAAATGTGTTCCAAATTTCGGATCAAACGGTAAACAGAAAGGGGTTTAAATTTCTATTTATGTGGTAGAGCGCTACAGACAAAGTTACAAAGTTACAAAGTCACAAACATGCAAACGGGTCCAAGCTAGATAAAACCGTTTGATAAATAAGTACAAATCATAATTATATTACGTTTACCGAGAGAGAAATTCGTTTTTTATGATTCGATTATGCGGAGTGAAAAGAAATCAATATTCCGGATAATCGAGTCCGACCTGTACTAAAAAGTATTAACATAATTTGTGTGCCTAACACGTTGACTCCCGTGTCGGTCCCTGGGGATTGATGTTGAGCTTTTCGTTAGAAAAACTCAGATCACTGGTAATGATAGTTACAAAATAAGGAAATATAAAAAATTGTTTGTTTTCGGATGTTTCACGATATGTGACTACCTTCTAGTCTAATTTCTGACTCTTTTCTTTTTATACAATGAACATTTTTTGGGAGCGGGGAGCGGCACTGATATTGTGCAAATGCTCTTGATGCGGGTTGAATATAAAGCGTGGCAAATTTCGATGTCCTTGTTCTTGCAGTTGACTTTCAGGCGGACAGAAATCAGAGAAGTAACTGTGACCGATCTGTTTTTTCTACATTTCCTATAGAAAGTACACATTCTAACTAAGAAAAGTTAAAAATTTCAAGATTATAGCAAGTGCTATACCTGAGATATCGAGAAATAAAGATGGGGCTACGTCTGACCGAAGTATATGGGGGTGAAATGAAAACCTAAACACAGAACATGCAGGAAAAAATGAAAGATTCCGAATGCTTATAACTCGAACATATCTTAATGGATCGGAACGATGTTTGCATCAATTGATAGGAAATATTTCTACGCGTCTATCACAATTAATGAAATGTTGGACCTGATCACGAACGTCACTTCACGGTGAAAACGAAGTGAATTGTATACAACCTTATTACGGCTGCCACCGTGTGTGTAGAATCTGGAAGACTTCATCCCTCGTGAGAACTTTGATGAATTCGGTGTTATTATGAACACCACGATACTGTCACGTCACGGAGAAAAACAGGTACATTTGTCACTTGTGTTTTAGATGGTGAAGGCTAGTCACGCGTAATTGAGTAAGTTGATTTCGTATTTATTTAGCTGTGTTTATTTAGCTAACATTTTGTATCTTGTATTGTCCTGTTTAGGAAAGAAAACATAAACAAACGGCAATTTACCCGCTTGATGGCATTTTTAGACGAAATCCTGACGTATCCAGAGGACGTAAATTTGTTTTTTTGGACGCGGTTACTGCGATATGAGTAGTAATTAGGAACTAAAAATGTAGCTCTGTTAACCAGTTTGTTTAAACAAATAAATCAAACCTTGTGTCCCGTATATCAAATTACACGAGAATAGGAAGGATAAAAGGTCTGAAATTAAGAATTCCATAAGGGTACTCCCTTATGGAATTCTTAATTTATTATACTGATCGTGAGGTTGATAAATTCTATGAGTTAAACAAATGTAGAAATGTAGTTCTTACAAAATGATTCTAACCTTGACCTATACTAAATACTTCTCACTATTCAAACGAGTAAGACAGAGCTGAGAAAAAGAAAAGTTACAGGAGGGTTGTGTCTGAGACTCGACCGCATAGTTGACGTAGGATTCCGTTAGACTATCTGTTGGATATGTTTGAAGAACGAAACTCTTTGATAATAATTTGGTGGCCCTGGAAAGGGCCGTTTTTTTGGTTGTTGGGTATTGTTTGTTCACTCCATCAGTGTTTACAACCGAGTGATGATGACAGAAGAATGGTAGTTAGTCGTTAGATGGTGCATATCAAAACTGCCCTCTGTTACTCTAGACGAGATGCCTCCTGTGATATATATGGATGAAATGAAGAAAAAAAAAACTCATCAATGTTATATAAGATAATTAACAATACTGAACACAATTATCAATTTTCATCATCAGTAAAAACATGCTACTTTAATATAAAAACATATTTGAAATGGAAAAGGTATTTTTTGTTTATTATTTTGACTTTCTGAGTATTTATTCAACCCAACGCGAACATTAATTGGACTAACAACACCTAATACTATATGTAGATCATATGAGAAATTATTTTTCAAATATTTCTTCACTTTTCCAACTTTCCAATAAATCGTTTCATATATCAAGTAATTTTTAACACAACTGCTACCATATACATTTTTACACTTGCAGTTGTGCTAAATTTTTCACAATACACGAAGAAACTAGCATTAAAGTTCAAATTTAAATTTTATTTGCTAGAATTAATCGTAGAGATGTGTCATCCGCTCATGAGCTGTTCCGAAGAATCGACTCTTTGAAGTGAGTTGACGCGGAACAGCTCGCAAAAAAAAACATACATTTCTTCAGCTCACTTCGATAATTATGCAGGAGGGAAAAGAGCTGTAGAGTTGCAGAGAGTGTGTGAATTGAAACATTCAAATGAACTGAGCGCCTCTCGCTCTTCGTGTTATGAAATCAGTTCAGTTTCATTTGTTCCCCGTCTTTTCAACTTTTATATTCGCGTTGACGGCATTGAACTTTGTTTACTAGTTTAGGGGATGCCAAAGATAATAAATAACTTTCAGGCAGAATGAGCACGTTTCTAAAATTAAAATTATGAATGAAAATTAACTTCTGTGTATCAAGTTAGTATTCTATTTAATTTAATTGTTTTTGAAAACAACTTTACATTATGATGAAAAGTCTCAGTAAAAATATCTGAAATGTATAGACAAATGATTAAATTAGAGTCAGGAATACGTGTTTCGAGTAATTTAATAACGTGGTGTGAAATTCATGTTCATTCAAATATAAAACATTTTAAAACTTGCTTCGTGCCTTCTAATCTGATAGAGATTATACTATCGAGTTCGGGACCCAAATTGAAAGTCGACAGTGACAACTGAGCTGAAGAACTGTTCATAAAGAACAGCTCTTTTAGATGAACTGAGCTGATCTGAGTTGTTCATCATGATGAGCTGGTTTGTGCGCCTCTAACTAATCGTATCACTCACCTTACTTGCAATATAAAAATGCCCCCGACTTGCATATATTTGCAATGCCGATTTCCCCCGAGCACCTTGGTTTTGATGTCCTCTGTTAGGGAACACATTTCGGTGGGAACAAAAGCTCCTCCTACTTTCATGTATTTGCAATGTCGATTTCCCCCAGGCAGCATGGTTTGGATGTCTATGTTAGGGAACCGCCGCATGTGCCGTCAATTTCGACCAATCAGAAGCGGGTAATTCCGTTAGGATAGGGGTTGATATTTTTCAATTGTTCGATGGTTAGCTCCATGACATATATTATTTTGTTCAATATAAACAATTGTTATGGAGTGCCGAAATCGATTGACGCAAAAATTTCATCAAACCATCATGAAATGACTGAGCAATGAGCGTCTGAAATTGGACAATTTTCACGATTTTCGATTTTTCATTTGTACCCCAATATGTTCCCGAAAGACGTAATCCTACGTCAATATGCGAGATGTTCATTATTATACATAATAGACATGTTTTATCCCTAGAGTAATTTCTAGAAAGAGAAAATAAAATTATATTCCCATATACTCGACAACTACATTATTCATGAGCAACCAAGTATTCCTCCTCATCTTTGAACCAACATTTAATTCAGCAAACTAACTCACCGAACAAATGAATCATGGGATGAGCCCGAATAGTTGGCATTGAAATACCGGATCATCGAGGTATAATCGCAAACTTGTCATTCTAAAACATACGCTTAATTAAATGGAATATTATCTCATACACTGTATTATTTTACCTACATAACGTTCAAACGCCCGAAATTATGCAACTGCATGTCTCTTATAAAAGGGAATGAACTCTTTGACTTCACGGAGTTTATTTTTACACGCAACTGTTCGTGACAATGATGATAGACACAAAAAGATTAAGTGAAGTGTAAGTGACGTGAAAGCGTACGTGGCAGTGATGTTCGTGACCAGGCCCGTTATTTTTCATGAGATAAACAATCGAATAACTGTAAAACGTCGAGCGTTATCTAAACGCTCTTACTGCCAAGTTTTGATTGGCTTGTTTTGTGGTTTCCCCAACACAGACTTCAAAATCAATGTGCCTGGGGGAATCCGCTTTGAAAATCGATGCAAGCTGCGAGTACTTTTGTACTCGCTTGTCTTTTTGCAGACCGGAATATGTTTCCCTAAAACGTACTTCTAAACTGAGAAGCCTGGGATCATTTTAATTTCAGATACTAGAGGTGAATGAACTTTCGCGTTTCGAGCACCACGTAAACATGAGAGATGCAATAATTTCAGAGGGAATAATAATTTCAACTTCGGCATGATCGGCATTTATTTACTCCCATGAGCTAACGAGGCAAAACGTATGGTTTAGGGTGCCAACGAAAATCGTCATATCGATTTTTCATACAGGACTTCCTGCGAAATGTTGACTTGCACGATAAAATACCCTATGCAAAACATTAGCTCATTCGGACTTTATTTACTATTGTTGCAGATCTCAAAATTTAAGTTTTCTGAAAATCGAAAAGTCACTCAAGGTATATAAAATCGGGATTTTCAAAAAAAAATGATTCTAAATGTCTTAAAATCGTATGAGACGTTATTTGAAAAAAAAATTGTGAAAAATCGACTTTTCAGACAAAAATTGACACCAAGCACCAAAAAGTCAATTTATAACAAACAAAATCGAGGTAACAGTAAATCTGGACGTTCCATGCAATTCTAAGTCATTTGGCATCAAACATGTTTTCTTGAAAACCCCGATTTCCATTACTCTCCCCTTGGGTGACTTTTTGATGTTGTTTTCAAATCAACATTTCGCAGAAAGTCCCATATGAAAAATCGATATGACGGATTTCATTGGTCTAAACAATACATATTGCCTCGTATTCCGAAAAAGACCCAGAGTGCCGATTTTTGACAAAAAAAGAACCAGAAGTGGGTTATATCTTTGATATAACCGTAAAGTGGACGCACAACTAACGTTGACTTAACAATAAATAAGTAACAAGCATATAAATCTTAGACATTTCATATTTCGAATAAAGTGATTATCATACCACTTCGTTTAGCCGGAAAAGAATTATTAACGCTCAAAGGGGGAATCGATTCCTCCTCGGAAATACCCAGCGCAAATAGCACCCACTCCCCAAGCCCCGACAATTGGAATCGTCGTTGATCCGGGGCATGATTATTAACACTTGAGAAGGAATGGATTCCTCCTCGGAATTACACAGTAAAAATAAGACCCCCTTCCCAACAATTCCCAATAACGACGATCGATTGCAGCATTCGTAAACAAATATTGATGTGTAATA